>NW_028190784.1:0-54948 GCF_048542155.1 Nylanderia fulva | reverse complement strand
GGTTTTGGGGGTTTTTACATGTAGGAACGTCGTCTGTGTGTATGTGACGTCTTTTCAGGGGGGTTTGGTGACGCGGTCACCCCCAACCGGCCGCAGGGGAGGAGTGGGGGCCCCAAATTCCATTTCACGGGGGCCTCATAGGGGGGGGTGACTATACCCGGCTCACTCCATTTACCCTCCGGGGTGAGGGTATTGGACAGGAAAACTATTTTGCCGGGGGAGTTCCTTCCGGTCGGTCAGGGTGTCCCCGTGAAGTAAGCATTAGGGGTTCCGCGGTGGACATACCCGTTAACGACCGGGGGCTTTTCGGGTTTTAGGTCGGTCCCCCCCCGTCCGATAGTCCTTCAGGATACTACGGGGGGAACCCACCACAACCCTCCGGGCCCCCTCAAGGTGGGGACGCAAAGTTTGGTTTAGGAAAATTCCCGACTTAAAAAAAAAAAAAAAACCCCACCTAAAAGGGCCCCGGGGCCTTCCTCACCTGGCCCCCCCCGGTTGCACCCCCCCCCCCCCCTTTAGAGTCAGATTTCATCGCAACAGGGGGCCCCCCTTCCTGGGGGATGTGGGGGGGAAAAGAAAAACCCGGGGGTTTTTTGTATACCAAAAGTTTAAAAAACGGGGGAGTCTGCCCCCCATCGCAAAGTCCTCCTTCGAGTAAAGGATTTAAATGCAAAAAGAACTTTTGCTATTCGGGGGAGTTATTTTTAATAGCGCATGTCTTTAGCAAATTTTAAAGTCTTGCGCCTTTGTAGCCAAAACCACTTGCGTGAGAAATTTCACGGGCCCGTAAACCTTTGTTTTGCGAACGTTGTGTAGATAAACAACAAAATTTTAAAAAATTTTAAAATAAAAGAAAATAGCGTAAAAATTTTCGACCAAGTTGTACCTTTCAGGAAGGCCCAAAAACATCGGAGATTTTTACGAAAAAATGGCAACTTAAGCTTACGCTGCTTTAAATCGACGTTAGTTTCGACAAAAGTTTCCCACAGACCATTCGGGGGAAAAGAGCATCAAAACCCAGGAGGTCCCGCCACCATAGACTAGTGAAACAAATCAGGAGCGTCATCCACGGGGGGCACAATCCGCGGAATGACCGCGGGGGAAGTGTCTCCATGTGGCGTTGAATTTTAAGTAAATTTTTCAAAACCTGTTGGAAAACGTATCCCAGCGCGAGGAGTCGCGCAAACCCAGCTAAAACGACAGACGATCTGTCCAAAAGAAGGGGCACGTTTTCCAACTTCATGCCCGCTAAAGAACACCATGGACCTCGAGTAAGACTGCAGCGCACAACTCTAAACGCGGCACGCTTAAACTTTGGGGGCGAACCCTTAGTTTTAGGTACAGAAGAACACGTTTTGAGCCCCAGAAGGATTCTATTCTGTTTAAAATAGGCGGCAAAGCGCATTCGCGCCGTCCGAAAACCCAGAAAACTAAAAGATTGAGGCCCCCTCCCCCCCCCCCCCCAAGTATTCCATCGGGGGATTAAACCCTTACGAAATTTTTCCCAAATTGAGAGAAAACAAACACACCGGGAAATAACTAAACCGGTGAGGGGGCTATCCCCCCCCTTATTGAGCCAAAAACAATTGAATAAAATTTTAGTATTATGGTTAAAAAGGGGAACCTCCCATAGGATCGAAGACCGGGGAAACTAATGAAAAAGGATCTTTGGAAGGTCTGGGACCTCGACCGGATCTCGACCCTAAAGGATCTTCACATGAGCCGGGATACGAAAATTTTTAAAGATAGTGTCGAACGTTTTAAATTGTTGGGCGGGCCCGCTTGATTCGGGGTTGCGTCTACTAGTCAGGTCTTTGCTCGCCCTTTTATGGGGTTTTAAACCCCACCCCCATGAACATTAAATAACCTGGTTGCGAGTTTGTTTTAAAAGAACGAAATCCTCCGCACCAAAACATGATTCGTAAACGTAGACATCTTTTTCGTAGGAAAGCCGGAGAGGAATCGTCTGATCATCTCGCGCGAGTTTTTAATGACGCGAGGCTAAAGGGGGGGCCCGGGCGAGGTCCCATAGGGGACCTGAGAAACGTATAACTTAGTGTCGAGGTGGTTTGTTGCCAAAAAACAGTTAAATTTTCGACACAGAGGGTGCATCCGTTTTTTTTTCTAAACTTTTTTATAATATCTGTTAATATAAAATTTAGAGCCCGCCATCTTGAAGAGACGGGGATCTCCGCTTGGAGTTTGGGCCCTGTAATAAGGACGTTAAATTGAAAGATTCGAAAAACTCAAAAGCATGAATACCGCGAACTTAGATCCTTGATCTGCCCTTTTTTAAAAAAACCGGGGGTGCGGCAATAACCTTTGGCAATCATTTTCCCCCAGGTTCCACCTTCCCCCATGTGATGGAGATCTTAATTTTAAAAATGAAGTGCGAAAGTTTTAATAAATCTGTTTGATTCTGATGTCGTTTTTATTGATAAAAAAATTGCTTGGCGATATTCTCTTCACCGATTGGTATGGGAACCTTAATTTAAAAGGTAGTCCACACGTAACACCATCCGATAAAGATAGGGAGTAGAAAGGAAATGAGCCTCGCACCGGCATCCTCCTCGAGGGGGGGGGGGGCGGGGAATTTTTTCTTCTATTTCCCCAAATCGCGGGGGTTCGTTAAAATCCGCATCCGCTTGAATGTGGTGAAAGAAAGTTCGAACCTCAAAGTTGTGACCGGGTTTTTGGCCGGAAAGATCCACCCAAAAAAAATGAAAATTGCGCAAGGGGAATTTCCCGGTTGCCCCGCGAACTCCATCGCGAAAAATCTTACCGGTAACTCCCCCGATAATTAAATCGATCGGTCTTTTAGACAAAAAGGCCCGGGTGGGCTAAGGTAAATTTTTTTAAAATAAGCGCAATCAAATCAAATGAGACTGCCCTTTGGAAATATAAGCAGAGAGTTTGGAAAAAAAATGATCCTTGAAAGGCGGGGCCCCTTTCCCCTTTCAAGGTTCGACGGAAAAGGATAAAATATTTGAAAATTTTGTTTGGACCGGCGATCCCGGGGCAGGACCGAGCCGATTTCCGTGGGCCTTGATCCTGAGCGACGGTTTTACTAAAAACGAGGCCTGTTTTCTCCAACATTCATCTACGATAAATTTTTCTGAAAAAAAGGACTCTTCTCTCGCGCTCCCTCATGGACTTTTAAGGGTGCTCTTATTTTTTTTAGGGGCCCCCCCTGCTGGCCGGCTATACCGGGGGAAGCCGGAGCTTGAGATTCGATTGAGAAAAGGGGACGGAAAGGAAACGCGGGGTGGGGCTTAAATAAAATTTTTAAAATTATAATGTCATTTTTTTATTTAAAAAAACCTTTACGTCGATATAAAGTTTATTGGTCCTGACGTGGTTGGGGGGAGCGAAATTGATTACAATATTTGGGCCCCCTGTACAAAGTGTTAGGCGAATGAGGAGTAATAAAAGAAAAGTAAGGTCGTCCTGAGTTTCCCTAGAAAAGTTCGAGTGCCCCTCGATGTGAGGTTACGGTTTTCCTCGTCAGAATTTGAAATTTTTTTCGTGTTAAATTTTAAGAAAGGATCGTATTCAAGGTGTTTGGTTTTTGGGTTTTTATCCGGGGTTTAAATTTAGGATCGGGGAAAAAATGTATTTTGGGTTGTTATTAACGATTTGATTTTTAACGGGAAAGGGTCCGGAAATGCGGATGAAAATATCAAATTTAAAAGGGGATTTATTAATTATTTGGGAAGGGAAGGTTGGGAAGGGGATGTACGATTATTGTGTTTGGATAAATTTGGGAAGTAAGTTAAGACTTTCTTTTCCTACTTTTCCCTGTCTGTGGGGCGTTGCTCTGCGATCAAATTTTTCTTCCTTCGGAAGGGGAGAGGAACCCCTAATGGTTAAATAAATTTATATGAATAAAAGGTTTTTAAAAGAATGAGATAGTTAAATAATCAAAGGAATTTAAGTGATCCGTTTAGTCGTGATTTTGTGTTAAGAGTTAAGCGAGATGAAAGGGTTTAAACTAAGAGAATGCCCTTACGTTAAAATTTAATTTGCGTTGGGGTTTTTTAAAATTAATTAAACGATACGGAAAAAGAATTGGTAATAATGTGGGAAAAGGAAAAGGAAGTCTTAGTACTATATTTAAAATCTATATCAAGAAATTAATATTTTTATTTTTAACATCAAAGTTTAAGTCTTAAATATTGAAGTAATAATTCTTGAATTATCAAGACCTCTGATTTTTTTGGTAAAGTATTCCAATATTGGAAAAAGCAAGGGAATAAAAAGTAAAGCGATAGGAGATGGTGTTCATCCGGTAGGCCCGGGGTTTTTGGTCCTTTTCTTAAAAGGTAACGACGTTCACTTTCCCAAACGTGCACCTCAGAATGACTTGCGAAGTACCCTTTTCAGGGTATTTTATGGTTGTAAATAGGGGAGATGGGTACACTTGTCAAATGAATCGAATATCAATAGCAAAAACATGTCATTGGGTGGTAAAGTATTCGAAAAATTGGGGAAAAGCAAGGGAAATTTAAAAGGCAAAAAAAAGGAAAGAGAAGGTTATCCGGCTAGGCCGGGTTCTCGGCTTTTCTTATGGCTAAAAGCGACTTCACTTTACAAACGTGCACCTCAGAAGACTTGCGAATGACCCTTTTGAAAGGATATAGTTTATGTTACAGAGGAAATTTGCGGCATTTCAATTCGCTAATAGTGGTAGGATAAGGGTTTCTAATATATAAATAAGCAGTGATATAATAAAAACTAAGTATTTTATTAAATAGATTGAAAAAGTAACGATATCGGTTAAATAATATTGAATAGTATTTATAAATATTGAATAGATCGACGATTTAACCAGAGTTGCGATGCAAACCCTAGTTAAAATAATTTGGAACCAGAAAATATGGCTTATTTTATGTTCAAAATTTAGATTTAAAGTAATGTAAGATTAGTTAATATTTGGGTAATTAAATATAAGATTAAAATAAAGTGTTTTCCCCCGCTTTTATTTTAAAATATGTGAACTGCTTTTACTCACAAGGTTTAAAAAATGTTTATGTGCCTTTTCTAGGTACACTTCGCATGTGTTTTCCCTTAGTTGAAATCTGAGGGGCCTCGGTACCCGGTCCGAAAGGCGGCTATGCCCACCAAAAAGGGGGCAGTTTTTGTCTTCAGGACTCCGTGTAATAGCGGTTTATTTCGGATTAGAAATGATTTACGGAAAACTTTTGGGGGGGGGGTCACTCTTGAGGGATGGAGGGAATTCACTGCCTTCCGTGCGGGCCCCCCGGGTTTATATACCGAAATTGGCTCGTCCCCCCACGGGGGATCGGCTTAGCCCAAAGGCAAAAGGAATATGCCGGGGAAGTACGGGACATTGTTCCTGGTGAGATTTCGACGGTTAAAATCCCGGGGAAGGGTGGGTTTGGTAGCGATAGGGCGTTCCTTTTATGCTCATCACCGGGCGCTCCGACTTTCCTTTTCCTATTTTCCCGGTAGCGATAAGGGTGTGCCTTTTTTGGCTATGCGCTCCGACTTTTCTTACTTTTCTTTGTAGCGATAGCGGTGCCTTTGATGATCATCGCTCGCGGCTTGCAACGGCCCCTTTCAGGGTTTCAACGTGTTTCAGGGTTGATCAGTTTTCGTCATGCTTGGAAAAGTAACGGTTCTCAAAACCTTTTCTAGAAACCTTCTAGAACTTTTAATTTTTTTTGGGTAAAGCCGGTTCCAAATAAGGGGTTTCATACTATTACTACTTTTTAAGGATAATTATTTTAGGGTTTTTTTCCAAAATGTCGTTTCCCCTTTCGTTTTAAATAAAATGCATTTTTTCGTAAATTTTGTTATAATTAAAATAATCATGATGGAAAATTAAAATTTCAATTTTTATTTTTTCCATAGTTCATGAAATTGAAAATAATTTGTGTCAGGAAAGAATTTCAAAATTTTTAATTTTTATCTTTGTTGAAAAACAGGGGGGGTTAAAACTTATCAATTTCATTTTTTTTCCCTATTCTTAAATTAAAAACCCATAGGGGAAAAAAACGTATTAATTTTTGTTTTTCCCGTCTTTCGGAAATTTGATTATGGGTTTTCGCCAATCCCGATAATTTAACACCCCCTTTTCACCTCTTTTTTGGTAATTTTTAAATTGAGCTTATTAAAAAAAGACATAACAAAAAAAAACCATATTTTTTGGTTTTAACTACGATATCCTTTTTAGTAGACCTTTGGGTACAGGGATTAATGTTTATTCATATGAATTTTTTTCCCTATGAGGGGGTTTTAAGGTTAAAATAATTTGCTTAGGCGTGCTTATTCTTAAACCTTTTTTCCTAAAAAAGACCCCGGACACCCCTTTTTAAATTATGCTTTTTTTAAGAAATGTTTTTAAAGTGGGTTTTATTTCCCTTGTTTTTGTGAGAAAAAAATTTTTTAACTTTGAAAATTTAAGAGCAAAATTTTTAATACCGGTCTTCCTGGGTTAGCGTTGTCATGATTTTTGTTAAAGAATTAATTTTTTTTAAAAGGGGAAATTTTTAAAAATTTTCTGGCGTTCCCTGTGATCCTTGTTAAAAACCCCTCGTACGCAAAGGGGAGCATCCGAGAATTTTGAGAAAACTTTTTTGGGGGAAAAAAACAATTTTTGGGGGCTTTAATTTTTAAAATCGGAATTATTTGAAACGTCGCCAAAGCGTTTTGTTTTTTCAAATTTGCTAGGAACGGGTTCTTTTACGGGTTCCCAAAGTTTATTTATTTTTTTTTTTCGGCCACGAAATTCTCTCTGTGTAAGGTGAGTGATTTACTTTTGCCCAAAAGTACACACATGTTTTCTGCAGTCCCCCCGGGAAGGTCCCCCTTTCCCAACAATTAAAGCAACATTTTTGAACCCCACGAATTGAGTTTTTGCATATTTAAATTAGAAACCTTTTTCATTGGTTTTTTAAAAAATTTTCCCCCCACAAAATAAAAAAGTATTTTTTTCAAGCTATGGTTTTAATTAAAAAGGTTTTTTTTTTATTTCCAATTCCCCTACCCCAATTTTAACGCCCTTAAAAAGGGGAATTTCGACGTGGGAAAAAAAAATTTAATTTTTAAGTCGGAGCTCTAAAATTTTCCCCCCGAGAAAGTTCCCAAAAGACTGAGTTTTTTCAAATTTGTACAGTAATAAAAACAAACAAATCTTCCCGCCACGGGGCTTCGAAATTTTTAAACGGATGGTTTCCCGTCCGTGCGAATATTTTAAAACCCCGTGGAAGGGGTTTGCGTGCGGAATTTAAAAAGGGTTTAAAATGCGCGAAATTTGTTTTAGGCTTTTTACAATTCCCCCCGCGGCGAGATAAAAGGGTTGGAACTTCGTTGTCGATAAATTTGGGCCCCCTTCTTAAAAAGATTTGGCCCCCCTTAATAGGCAGCTTTTGGCTTTAATCTGGGCCCCTTTGGGACGAGAGATTAAAAACCATCCGAAAAAAATTTTTTCCTTTGTGGCTCTCCCAAAAAAGGAAACAAAACCCGGAATTTAGGGTTTGGTTTTTCAAAGCTAACATTAGAGCGCTTACAACGGAACAATGGTTTCGCTTTATAACCAAGTTTAAATCGTTTCAATGAGATTGTTAACCGTAAAAAATACATCAGCGGAAAAATACTCAAGTTTTTTGCGAGTATCCTTGTTCGACCCGGCGCAGATTCTAGCATGGTTTTCTTGGAAGTTAGACCAATAACCCTTGAGGATGCTGAGACGGCTTTGGGCAGCGGTGATCGTCTTCTTCGGCTTCCCCAATTTGTTGAAGTTCGAGATGATCCTCTCTATTAATTTGCCGCGTTGACGACTGAGCCTCCAGGAGTTCCTCCGTGTTGAGCTCCTCCGCGGTAGTGACATCCATCATTGTCTTTAGAATATGACAAATAGCGGGAAGAACTTATGCGTGTGTGATCTTCTTCCCACTCTTCTAGTCTTAATTAGAAGAAGCAACGGCGTTGAGTTGTTGCAGGAGGCAACGCGTTGACGAGTCGGTAGTTCTTCTCCACCCAGTAAGTCGGCAATCGAATTCAATCAAGAATGAGCTTTCGATTAATTAGTCGGGCTTATAGCAAGTATATGACACAGTGAGCTGGGCGTGCACGGCACGAATAACTCCGTTTTACTTGCAAAGCAAGGTTTTAATGTCTTATAGCCGCCACGAACACAGAACGTACTAACACCATGAAGTATCGCTCACTCTCTCACCGCCCGTGATTCCGGCTCGAAAGACCAATGTTTAAGATTGCGAGTAATTATTTATTAGCACTCGCGGCGCGGAACTGCAGTCTATGCAAACGGCTCGGTGAGGAATGTTACAAAAGAGAAAAAAAAGAATATTTCAGTTATCGTCTAATTAACTGTCTTTATTTTTAACTGAGGTTCAAATCTCTAGTATCTCGCATAACAATTTAAGCACGACTGACTGGAGAATCGGCGAAGGACTCTCCGTCTTGTCCCTTGGTGGGAACCAAAACAATATATTTTTTCTCACACGAATATAAAAATAAGCGTGTGTGAGGATGTACACAAGTCGAAGGAACTCCTTATTTGGGCATTTTTGATTGTACAGCGGACGAAATGGTTCTCACACCAAGGGACAACACAAATCGGAAAGGAAAGGGAAATGAACTTGAAACTGTTGACGATTCTCCAAAAGGAGAAAGGAATAAACGAAATAAAAAATAACAAAATTGAACAAAGAAAGCGGGAGAAGGAAGAAGATCCTAAACACTATTTTTATTGTCGGCGGTCTATTCTCAAAATCAACGCTTCTTCTATCGTTAGATTTTCGCTTTCTGTCCGGTCTGTCTCCTTCTCGTCTTTTGTTTACCGTTCGCGGTATCGCGTTACTTTTTAATAAAATTGCTTCGGTCTCACATTCCGATATCCGAAGCCTCGTGAACTCGCACCATTCCATTATGCCATCTACCGTGCGTTGGCCTTTCATCTCTATTTTTTTCCGCGATTTTCGTCTACGACGACGACGTAGCGCCTAAGGATCTCCCACCACGGTGAGAGCCCCTACTCCGGAGAGTTCCCCCTCTCCAGGCCGCCGCAGGCCCGAGCCGCCGAAACGAAGGACCTCAGAGCAGTCCCGAATTTCGGCAGTTCTCTGCGCGACACCGAACAGTATAGTCGCACTCCTAAATTCTAACTCTAAGTCCAAATTCTAAATCCTAACTCTAATTCTAAAATTCTAACTCTAAGTATAATATTCTAACTCTAAATTCTAAGTCTAAATCTAAATTCTAATTCTAAGTTTTAGTCTCGAATTTTGTACTACTATACGAATAAATCAGTGTATTCATGTGTGAAAACTAGTGTTCAGTATTCTTCAAAACTTCCACTCCCGTGATAAAATACGATAGCGTTTAAATTTGTCATACGGCGTTTGAATTCAGAATAATTCAAACTGTGTTTGGAGCGGACCACCGCTCATCACAGTCAGAATTAACATTCTCAGCATTTGCCAAAATAAGGAATTGATAGTGAGGTCCGCCGCATATCAACCCTCCTTATTTGAGTAATCATTCAGAGGATGCATCAAATTCAATATGCCTAAGACGCGACGCGCAGGAAGGAAGAATCAATTACGAAAACTAAACCGACTTTATCGCGAATCAGCGACCGAGGAATATTCTCAATTCCTCGGAGTGGAATATCAGGCCGATCCTGAATACGAGAACATTTTCAACATTAAAAATAATAACAACGACGAACTCCTACAGTGGAAGTGCATACCAATAACGTTCCAACCACGACGCCTGCCGCCGCCAAACATCCCAGTGAACGACCCTCGCCGCACGCACTACCTCCAAGTACGAGCCGACACGATCAAGAAAGTGCTACTAAAGGTAAGTGAAATTCACGTTAACCTAAGGAATCGCGCGTGTTAGCAAATTCAGAGACGCTTCTACCACGTGGAAGAGAACATTCTAGAAAAATCTCCGACGCATTTTTCCTCTTTTCCATCGTCACTGCGGAAGCTATAAAAAAAGGGTCGGGCTATAAAACTAGGGTCGACCACCACATGCGGTGCCACCCTCGGAATTCTAACACGGAAAAACGCAAATAGTTCAATCTCTTAAAAATCTTGTGTCTCAAGAAATAACTTCGTAAATCCGTACAACAAAGTAGTCATTTAAACAATAATCAATTGAGAACACTTTCGATTTACCAACATTACCGACGATATACCGACATACGTTCTTTTACCGACGTTATCGACAATATACTAACATACGTTCTTTTACCGACATTACCGACAATATACCGACATACGTTCTTTTACCGACGTTATCGACAATATACCGACATACGTTCTTTTACCGACATTACCGACTATATACCAACATACGTTCTTATACCGACATTACCAACCATATACCGACAAACGTTCTTTTACCAACGGGTTATCGACACCTTACTGGCACCTTACCAGTGTTTTACTGAACAATTACCGACGGTTTTGCCGACGACTACTAACTTCTCGATAACTGCCGGGTTCACCGAAGATCTACGAGCGAATGACGCATTATCAATTCGATTACGCAACAAACACAAATGTGCCCACTCACCCTTAGAGGTATAACTCCTCCTCCAGAAGTTAATCTCTTTGTACCGTTTGAACCCTTATTCTATTGCCAAGTTGGTGTCGGGTACATCCATTTTGAGACTAAGGCAGCTCTCTGCATTTCATGCTACCCACCTTACCTAGAGTCTCGAAATTACTTTGGACAAGGATTCGGAAGCATACTCTAATCATAGGCGGAACAACTATCGGAATAAATTGCGGAGTCTGCAACTTCCGACTTACCCTCACGCGAATCGGTGATTTGTGCGAGCTTTGTCAGTTTACGTACGAAGATTACTTACGCAACCCCAACGACGTTTCGCATAGAGCAATCGACGAAGCTATCTTTATTACAGTAGAGTCACAGGTAGGTCCCACGCAATAATCCGATCACCTCAGTTCCAGCGCGAATAACCTCAGATCGCGGGTATCCCCGGGGAGAATCGCATAGATTCGCGTACCCGTAATAGCGATCGTGTCTCGTGGAAAAAGCCGAGCTCTGCATTCAAATTTTCACAGCCGCGACCCCACGAGACGTAACAAAATTTTGTGACAGCGGTGGGATGCGAGTTAATATTTGCGATGGAAACACGAGGGAAATCGGGTACGAAAAAGCTCACTGAAGTAGAAATAGACGAACTTTGTGCTCAATTGCATGCCAAGGAAGCACGGTTACGCGAACAATCCGAGATGCTTCAACAGCAGAAAGAAACGTTCGAACGCGAAAAACGGGCTTCGGAAGAAGATCTCGAAATCATCCGCAGTAACCTCGTGAGTAAGGAAACGGAGGTGGAAAGACGTTTGAACTCCATCACAATGGTAGCAACCGAAAAACCCGACCTAAGCGATCATATGCTCCAAGAAATCGAACGATTACGCCAGGAGATAAACTCCATGCGCGGGAATAATACGATACCTACGCAATATATTCCCAGCACCGCGGGACGTTTTTTCGACGAACAGGCGTCTCCCGCATTCCAACACGGAACCAATTATGATAGTCCAAGGGTGTCTTTCAGGGAGGCACTTGAGACTATCCCGCCATTCGACGGTCGAAATATCCCCCTCTCCCAATTCATACGAGCATGTAGACGCGTTAAAGAAATATTCCCACCATCGTCTGAGCGAAACCTGACCCGCTTACTCCTCACTAAGTTACGCGGGCGAGCTATATGCGCCGTAGAAGACGAAAAGTGCGAAACGATAACTCAACTTGCCGACCTCCTGAATGGAGCCTTCGGATCCCCGAAAACCATCGACCAGTATCGTGGGGAGCTGAGCACAATTTACCTTAAACCAAACGAGCATATCCTTGATTTCATTAGCCGCGTAAAAGACTTGCGATCTTCTATAACGGACGCGGAACGCCGAGCGCAAGGAATGCTATCCGTCGGATCAGTAAACGAAATCGACGCCTTAACAGCACAATCTTTCTGCGAGGGTTTGCCACTCGCCTATAGGATACAATTGAGACAAGAACACTATCGCGACCCGTTTCTAGCTTTTTCACACGTCAAAATTCTCGCGAAAAGATCGGAACTAGACAATGAAAGATTCGAAACTCCGCGCCGTTCATACGAACGTAACGTATATCCGAATGAAAGGCCTTTAGCCCACTCGACGCCCATAAAAATAAACACGGAACGATCTCCTAACAACAGATGGACTCGAGCCGAGTACTCGCCGCGCGTCGAACAAACACGGCACAGTAACGCGCCGTTTCCAAAAGCCTATAATAGTACACAGTCACAGAGACCGACAAACACTTACAGAACGGAAGACGCCAACCGAGGGGGTCCCGAGAACAATAGACACGAACGAACCAGTAACAACAAATACTGTAGATACTGTAAAAATCCGGGACACGAAATAGAGGAGTGCCGGAAAAGACAATACAATAACTCACGTCAGGGAAACTCCCCTCACCCCTCGAGGCCCAGGGACGAGGCTCGAGCGGGAACGTCTCGGGAAACAGATCGTCCAATACGACTAATAAACGCGGAGCAAGCCCTGGAGAAACCAGAATCGCCATGCTAACTCCGAACGATTTTTCGCACGCGCCCACCGTTTCCATTGCCGCGGACGGTTTAGCACGCAACACGAATTTCATGATAGATACTGGCGCGGCACCCAACTTGGTTAAACAAGGCCAACTAAGCCCCGATTGCGTTATCGATAAAAGCATAACTATTTTCCTTAGCGGAATTACAAGCGATAAAATCGAAACGCTCGGAGCGACAAGTATAAAATACCTCGGTCACAGGATCGACCTCCACTTACAAGGGACATGTCACAACTGTCCGGAACCGATTTGATTCTCCTTGAAATATGTTGTTAAATACACAAATCTAAAAGACACGTATTTTTTTATACGTGCGCAATTTGAGTTTTAAGGGGTGAAACACCCCTTTAAAGAATAACGGTATTTTTCTTTAGGATCAAATATCTGCTAAACTATAAGAGATATAAAGAAAAAACGTACAACAAATTTTAATGGCTTGAAGAGTACTTTAAAGTTATATGAACAAAAATTTTTTTTTTTTTTTTTTTTTTTTAAAAAACCCTCACCACCTAATTTTTTTTTTCAAAATTAAAAATTTTGTTTTACCTAATTTAAAGCTTATTTTTTTCCAAATTCAACCATGTGTAATAAAGTTATGTTACGAAATATCATTTTCGAAAATTAATTATAAACGCTCCCGTATATACGCTCATCCGTGCTATGTGCGTAAGTAATTACCGTCGAACAATAAAATATATAAAAAATGTTTTTGTATAATTCTTATTTATGTTTTCTATGTATTTATAACTGCGTATTGTGTATATTTAGATTTAAAAAAAAATTTTTAAATATAATTAATAAGAATTTTTTAAATATACCCCCTGCTTTCTTATTATTTCTTTAATATTTAATTTCTTCTATAAAAATTAAAAACAATTATATTTTATAATAAAATTATTTTTTAATTGAATCTTGCGAATACCAATGTCGCAATATTTGGCATAAACAAATTTTATATCTTACGTTAAATGAATCATAAGATAAGATTATGTGTACGTGTTCCAGATAAGTTATAATTTTTACAATAAAATCTTTAATACGTTAAAATAAAAAGCGAGGGGAGGGGGCCCCGGCTATACCCTGGGATGCCGAGAGCTTGAGATTCGATTGAGAAAGTCGGATGGAGAAGGAATTCTGCGGGTCGGGTCAAGAAATAAAGATATTTTACATGTATAAAAATTGTTAATTAAGGGACCGTCCTCAGTGTTTATGTGACCCGTGCGTTGGAATTTTAGGTTAAGGAGGGTGCTTTTATGACCCTTGAGATAGGATGAAGGATCCTCGAGGTTCTGTGGACAAGATTTGGAAATTTTCTCGATCTCTTGTAATCTTACCCTAGGTAAGTACAATTCGTGGTCCTTGTCGCTTATGTTAACGGCTTTCATACTGTGCCGTTACGATTAGTGACGATGGCATCTCCTAAGTAGATGTCTTCGTTCACATGAATTCGCGGAATATATCCTATGCTGACCTCGGGATTGCTGACTTGGAGCGAGACGGTGGCCCGCGATCTAGCCGGGATTTTTACCGTCTGAGCATCGTTAAAAGGGATTTGCGTTTGCTGCCACACGATGCAGCGCTTGGAATAATCTATCTTAGACGCGTCGCGTAAGAATTCGAATCCTAGGATTCCGCCTTGGGAAATTGGAATGTCGTCTGGGACTAAGTGGAGGTCGATCCTGTGACCAAGGTATTTTATACTTGTCGCTCCGAGCGTTTCGATTTTATCGCTTGTAATTCCGCTAAGGAAAATAGTTATGCTTTTATCGATAACGCAATCGGGGCTTAGTTGGCCTTGTTTAACCAAGTTGGGTGCCGCGCTAGTATCTATCATGAAATTCGTGTTGCGTGCTAAACCGACCGCGGCAATGGAAACGGTACGGTGGGCGTGTCACGTCCGGCCGTATAAATTTTTTCGTTTACTCCAAGTTCCTTAAACGCTATTTGAAAAGCGCGCCAAGCCGGCCATGACGCTTAACTCCGCCTAGAAACTAAGCGTGGCGCTTCGTAGCACCTAAGGATCTCCCACCACGGTGAGAGCCCCTACTCCGGAGAGTTCCCCCTCTCCAGGCCGCCGCAGGCCCGAGCCGCCGAAACGAAGGACCTCAGAGCAGTCCCGAATTTTGGCAGTTCTCTGCGCGACACCGAACAGTATAGTCGCACTCCTAAATTCTAACTCTAAGTCCAAATTCTAAATCCTAACTCTAATTCTAAAATTCTAACTCTAAGTATAATATTCTAACTCTAAATTCTAAGTCTAAATCTAAATTCTAATTCTAAGTTTTAGTCTCGAATTTTGTACTACTATACGAATAAATCAGTGTATTCATGTGTGAGAACTAGTGTTCAGTATTCTTTTCTTCAAAACTTCCACTCCCGTGATAAAATACGATAGCGTTTTAAATTTGTCATACGGCGTTTGAATTCAGAATAATTCAAACTGTGTTTGGAGCGGACCACCGCTCATCACAGTCAGAATTAACATTCTCAGCATTTGCCAAAATAAGGAATTGATAGTGAGGTCCGCCGCATATCAACCCTCCTTATTTGAGTAATCATTCAGAGGATGCATCAAATTCAATATGCCTAAGACGCGACGCGCAGGAAGGAAGAATCAATTACGAAAACTAAACCGACTTTATCGCGAATCAGCGACCGAAGAATATTCTCAATTCCTCGGAGTGGAATATCAGGCCGATCCTGAATACGAGAACATTTTCAACATTAAAAATAATAACAACGACGAACTCCTACAGTGGAAGTGCATACCAATAACGTTCCAACCACGACGCCTGCCGCCGCCAAACATCCCAGTGAACGACCCTCGCCGCACGCACTACCTCCAAGTACGAGCCGACGACACGATCAAGAAAGTGCTACTAAAGGTAAGTGAAATTCACGTTAACCTAAGGAATCGCGCGTGTTAGCAAATTCAGAGACGCTTCTACCACGTGGAAGAGAACATTCTAGAAAAATCTCCGACGCATTTTTCCTCTTTTCCATCGTCACTGCGGAAGCTATAAAAAAAAGGTCGGGCTATAAAACTAGGGTCGACCACCACATGCGGTGCCACTCTCGGAATTCTAACACGGAAAAACGCAAATAGTTCAATCTCTTAAAAATCTTGTGTCTCAAAAAAATAACTTCGTAAATCCGTACAACAAGGTAGTCATTTAAACAATAATCAATTGAGAACACTTTCGATTTACCAACATTACCGACGATATACCGACATACGTTCTTTTACCGACGTTATCGACAATATACCAACATACGTTCTTTTACCGACATTACCGACGATATACCGACATACGTTCTTTTACCAACGGGTTATCGACACGACACCTTACTGGCACCTTACCAGTGTTTTACTGAACAATTACCGACGGTTTTGCCGACGACTACTAACTTCTCGATAACTGCCGGGTTCACCGAAGATCTACGAGCGAATGACGCATTATCAATTCGATTACGCAACAAACACAAATGTGCCCACTCACCCTTAGAGGTATAACTCCTCCTCCAGAAGTTAATCTCTTCGTACCGTTTGAACCCTTATTCTATTGCCAAGTTGGTGTCGGGTACATCCATTTTGAGACTAAGGCAGCTCTCTGCATTTCATGCTACTCCACCTTACCTAGAGTCTCGAAATTACTTTGGACAAGGATTCGGAAGCATACTCTAATCATAGGCGGAACACCTATCGGAATAAATTGCGGAGTCTGCAACTTCCGACTTACCCTCACGCGAATCGGTGATTTGCGCGAGCTTTGTCAGTTTACGTACGAAGATTACTTACGCAACCCCAACGACGTTTTGCATAGAGCAATCGTCGACGAAGCTATCTTTATTGCAGTAGAGTCACAGGTAGGTCCCACGCAATCACCTCCGATCACCTCAGTTTCAGCGCGAATAACCTCAGATCGCGGGTATCCCCGGGGAGAATCGCATAGATTCGCGTACCCGTAATAGCGATCGTGTCTCGTGGAAAAAGCCGAGCTCTGCATTCAAATTTTCGCAGCCGCGACCCCACGAGACGTAACACAACACCCTTTAAATCCAACATCTATGTCGCGCGCCTTGCCGCCTTGACGTGGATCGTTTTATCAACACCTTTTAACTTCAACGTTTATGTCGCGCGATTTACCGCCCTGACGTGGATCGTTTCATCATGACCCTTTAACTCCAACATCTATGTCGCGCGCCTTGCCGCCCTGACGTGGATCGTTC
The DNA here is from genome assembly GCF_048542155.1 of Nylanderia fulva. Classification (NCBI taxonomy): domain Eukaryota; kingdom Metazoa; phylum Arthropoda; class Insecta; order Hymenoptera; family Formicidae; genus Nylanderia; species Nylanderia fulva. Next base: position 38,088 of record NW_028190784.1, on the reverse strand, counting down.
CATCAACACTCTTTAACTCCAACATTTATGTCGCGCGCTTTGCCTCCTTGACGTGGATTGTTTTATCAACACCCTTTAACTTTAACGTCTAACGTCTATGTCGCGCGCCTTACCGCCCTGACGTGGATCGTTTCATTATCACCCTTTAACTCCAACGTCTATGTCGCGCGCCTTGCCGTCTTGACGTGCATCGTTTATCAACATTTTTTATTCCAACATCTATGTCGCGCGCCTTGCCGCCCTGACGTGGATCGATTCATCAACACCCTTTAATTCAAACGTCTATGTCGCGCGCCTTGCCGTCTTGACGTGCATCGTTTATCAACATTCTTTAATTCCAACATCTATGTCGCGCGCCTTGCCTCCCTGACGTGGATCGTTCCATCGACACCCTCTAACTCCAACATCTATGTCGCGCGTTTTGCCGCCCTGACGTAGATCGTTTCCTCCACACGCTTTAACTATCGTTTATGTCGCGCGTTTTGCTGCCTTGACGTGGATTATTTTTTTTAACCTCTCTCTTTTCTAATAAAATGATACCAAGAGATCAATAATTTAACAAATATTAAAATATGTGATATACAGATAGATATCGATTTGTTTTTTAAAAAAGTACACATTGTGATTATGTTAAGTAAAAAGAAATAATTTTTTTAAAAAAAGTGTTATGTTCGTTGACAAAAAATGGCGTTACATAATATAACAGCATCTGACGCTTCAACTCATGCCAACAAAAATGAATTTTGTACTGCGATCGTCATTGTTGAAGATTCGTTCTTCGGATCGAATCCTCGAGGACGATCGAATTTTCTAGAATGTTTTTTTTGTTAAATTCCTTAGTGTTTACGCCAAGGAAACACGTGAAACCAACGTGTACACTCGCCGCTAATTGGCGTGTGTACATCGCCTGATTTTCCGATGGTCCAATCGAGGACCCCGATCGGCTGCCGCCCTACGCGAGCTCCGAAATTCGCGCAGCCCTCGAGTCAGTCCTCGAGAGAGCGAGCGCCGAGAAACATAAGTCTAGGTACGCGACGAACTTGTAGAAAGTGAATAAACTAAATTAAACCGTTTCAAAACGCGTACAATTATTTGATCACGTTAACCCGGCATCCTACAACGTTAAATCTTATACAGTCATATAATCTTATAATTGTTGTATTTATAATAAGGTCGAAATGACTAAATCAATTTTTTAACATATTATTAGGATATTGAGAAGAACTTTTATATAGTTTGACGTAAATTAATAAATAAAAATTTTTCAATTAATAGCATATAAGCTCGTTAAGTTGGCCTTTTATTATATTACATATTTTAATTGTATACGAGCCGAAGTTTAATTTAACAAATATAAGAGTTTTAACAAGGCTCTGTAATATAAATATAAATTTAACGTATAAGACGGGCAACAAGAGCCAAATCGCGGATGACAATGCGTTATCTTAACGAAACTAAATAATTTTCCGTTAGAATTAAATACCGGTGCACAAGGCACCAAATTTTTACTTGGACACGGCCAAGATTTTAAATATGAAATAATCTCATATTTTGAGATTTAATTTCAATACCCCTTTAACCCCCCTACGGAAAATAAATAAATGAATGCAAGAGAAAAATATAGATCCGAAAATCGCTGAATCGGGAATCGAACCCGAGACCTTTCGCTTGCCGGGCGACTGCTCTTCCAGCTGAGCTATTCAGATCCTTTCGATTCTATACTTTTCTCTGTTATATATATTAATGTTGGTAAACAAACGCATTTTTTAAGCCAGCGTGTATCAAATATAAGAGTTTTAACAAGGCCCTGTAATATAAATATAAATTTAACGTATAAGACGGGCAACAAGAGCCAAATCGCGGATGACAATGCGTTATCCTATGTAACGTCCAGACAAATTTCAAAACTTCAAACTTTTTCAAAACTTTATTTTTTTTAACCTATTAGTCATGACAATCTCTAACCTGCATGAAAGACCGGTAATAACGAATATTTAATCACATTTAATTACTCGTAGGATAAAACATGTCTTCTCACAAATGACGACAGAGTAATAATTCACTTTTAAATTTAATAATACTGATAGCATAAAAGGCATAATTAATAAAGACTCTCTACTCTCGATCATTCGTTAGGAAACATAAACCTGAAATAAGAATAAGCGTGCCTATATTATAACTATTCATAATTCAAGAGACTTAAAAATCGTACACGTAATGCGTAGTAACATTGTATCCGTCACACGTTCGAAAGTACTAAATAAGGATACCATAGTTCGACTATGAATATATAAGTATTTAAAATCCTCATTGATTATTTGTGAGAAAACCTAAAATAAGGTTAAGAACGTATATATGTATATATATACGTCAAAGGGTTTGTTCCGAGACTGTTACGTCCGGCAATTCACCTTACGGTAAATCACTTAATGCCCAAGTCGGTCTTCTCTTGCGTCTACCTCGGTAAACGTTCGAGAAGCTGCTTTCTACTTTTTTAGGGCAACCTGCTAGGCCGGCTATACCCTGGGATGCCGAGAGCTTGAGATTCGATTGAGAAAGTCGGATGGAGAAGGAATTCTGCGGGTCGGGTCAAGAAATAAAGATATTTTACATGTATAAAAATTGTTAATTAAGGGACCGTCCTCAGTGTTTATGTGACCCGTGCGTTGGAATTTTAGGTTAAGGAGGGTGCTTTTATGACCCTTGAGATAGGATGAAGGATCCTCGAGGTTCTGTGGACAAGATTTGGAAATTTTCTCGATCTCTTGTAATCTTACCCTAGGTAAGTACAATTCGTGGTCCTTGTCGCTTATGTTAACGGCTTTCATATATACTGTGCCGTTACGATTAGTGACGATGGCATCTCCTAAGTAGATGTCTTCGTTCACATGAATTCGCGGAATATATCCTATGCTGACCTCGGGATTGCTGACTTGGAGCGAGACGGTGGCCCGCGATCTAGCCGGGATTTTTACCGTCTGAGCATCGTTAAAAGGGATTTGCGTTTGCTGCCACACGATGCAGCGCTTGGAATAATCTATCTTAGACGCGTCGCGTAAGAATTCGAATCCTAGGATTCCGCCTTGGGAAATTGGAATGTCGTCTGGGACTAAGTGGAGGTCGATCCTGTGACCAAGGTATTTTATACTTGTCGCTCCGAGCGTTTCGATTTTATCGCTTGTAATTCCGCTAAGGAAAATAGTTATGCTTTTATCGATAACGCAATCGGGGCTTAGTTGGCCTTGTTTAACCAAGTTGGGTGCCGCGCTAGTATCTATCATGAAATTCGTGTTGCGTGCTAAACCGACCGCGGCAATGGAAACGGTGGGCGTGTCACGTCCGGCCGTATAAATTTTTTCGTTTACTCCAAGTTCCTTAAACGCTATTTGAAAAGCGCGCCAAGCCGGCCATGACGCTTAACTCCGCCTAGAAACTAAGCGTGGCGCTTCGTAGCACCTAAGGATCTCCCACCACGGTGAGAGCCCCTACTCCGGAGAGTTCCCCCTCTCCAGGCCGCCGCAGGCCCGAGCCGCCGAAACGAAGGACCTCAGAGCAGTCCCGAATTTTGGCAGTTCTCTGCGCGACACCGAACAGTATAGTCGCACTCCTAAATTCTAACTCTAAGTCCAAATTCTAAATCCTAACTCTAATTCTAAAATTCTAACTCTAAGTATAATATTCTAACTCTAAATTCTAAGTCTAAATCTAAATTCTAATTCTAAGTTTTAGTCTCGAATTTTGTACTACTATACGAATAAATCAGTGTATTCATGTGTGAGAACTAGTGTTCAGTATTCTTCAAAACTTCCACTCCCGTGATAAAATACGATAGCGTTTTAAATTTGTCATACGGCGTTTGAATTCAGAATAATTCAAACTGTGTTTGGAGCGGACCACCGCTCATCACAGTCAGAATTAACATTCTCAGCATTTGCCAAAATAAGGAATTGATAGTGAGGTCCGCCGCATATCAACCCTCCTTATTTGAGTAATCATTCAGAGGATGCATCAAATTCAATATGCCTAAGACGCGACGCGCAGGAAGGAAGAATCAATTACGAAAACTAAACCGACTTTATCGCGAATCAGCGACCGAAGAATATTCTCAATTCCTCGGAGTGGAATATCAGGCCGATCCTGAATACGAGAACATTTTCAACATTAAAAATAATAACAACGACGAACTCCTACAGTGGAAGTGCATACCAATAACGTTCCAACCACGACGCCTGCCGCCGCCAAACATCCCAGTGAACGACCCTCGCCGCACGCACTACCTCCAAGTACGAGCCGACACGATCAAGAAAGTGCTACTAAAGGTAAGTGAAATTCACGTTAACCTAAGGAATCGCGCGTGTTAGCAAATTCAGAGACGCTTCTACCACGTGGAAGAGAACATTCTAGAAAAATCTCCGACGCATTTTTCCTCTTTTCCATCGTCACTGCGGAAGCTATAAAAAAAAGGTCGGGCTATAAAACTAGGGTCGACCACCACATGCGGTGCCACTCTCGGAATTCTAACACGGAAAAACGCAAATAGTTCAATCTCTTAAAAATCTTGTGTCTCAAAAAATAACTTCGTAAATCCGTACAACAAGGTAGTCATTTAAACAATAATCAATTGAGAACACTTTCGATTTACCAACATTACCGACGATATACCGACATACGTTCTTTTACCGACGTTATCGACAATATACCAACATACGTTCTTTTACCGACATTACCGACGATATACCGACATACGTTCTTTTACCAACGGGTTATCGACACCTTACTGGCACCTTACCAGTGTTTTACTGAACAATTACCGACGGTTTTGCCGACGACTACTAACTTCTCGATAACTGCCGGGTTCACCGAAGATCTACGAGCGAATGACGCATTATCAATTCGATTACGCAACAAACACAAATGTGCCCACTCACCCTTAGAGGTATAACTCCTCCTCCAGAAGTTAATCTCTTCGTACCGTTTGAACCCTTATTCTATTGCCAAGTTGGTGTCGGGTACATCCATTTTGAGACTAAGGCAGCTCTCTGCATTTCATGCTACTCCACCTTACCTAGAGTCTCGAAATTACTTTGGACAAGGATTCGGAAGCATACTCTAATCATAGGCGGAACACCTATCGGAATAAATTGCGGAGTCTGCAACTTCCGACTTACCCTCACGCGAATCGGTGATTTGTGCGAGCTTTGTCAGTTTACGTACGAAGATTACTTACGCAACCCCAACGACGTTCCGCATAGAGCAATCGACGAAGCTATCTTTATTACAGTAGAGTCACAGGTAGGTCCCTCGCAATAATCCGATCACCTCAGTTCCAGCGCGAATAACCTCAGATCGCGGGTATCCCCGGGGAGAATCGCATAGATTCGCGTACCCGTAATAGCGATCGTGTCTCGTGGAAAAAGCCGAGCTCTGCATTCAAATTTTCGCAGCCGCGACCCCACGAGACGTAACAGGCGCGTGCAAAAAATCGTTCGGAGTTAGCATGGCGATTCCGGTTTCTCCAGGGCTTGCTCCGCGTTTATTAGTCGTATTGGACGATCTGTTTCCCGAGACGTTCCCGCTCGAGCCTCGTCCCTGGGCCTCGAGGGGTGAGGGGAGTTTCCCTGACGTGAGTTATTGTATTGTCTTTTCCGGCACTCCTCTATTTTGTGTCCCGGATTTTTACAGTACCTACAGTATTTGTTTTTACTGGTTCGTTCGTGTCTATTGTTCTCGGGACCCCCTCGGTTGGCGTCTTCCGTTCTGTAAGTGTTTGTCGGTCTCTGTGACTGTGTACTATTATAGGCTTTTGGAAACGGCGCGTTACTGTGCCGTGTTTGTTCGACGCGCGGCGAGTACTCGGCTCGAGTCCATCTGTTGTTAGGAGATCGTTCCGTGTTTATTTTTATGGGCGTCGAGTGGGCTAAAGGCCTTTCATTCGGATATACGTTACGTTCGTATGAACGGCGCGGAGTTTCGAATCTTTCATTGTCTAGTTCCGATCTTTTCGCGAGAATTTTGACGTGTGAAAAAGCTAGAAACGGGTCGCGATAGTGTTCTTGTCTCAATTGTATCCTATAGGCGAGTGGCAAGCCCTCGCAGAAAGATCGTGCTGTTAAGGCGTCGATTTCGTTTACTGATCCGACGGATAGCATTCCTTGCGCTCGGCGTTCCGCGTCCGTTATAGAAGATCGCAAGTCTTTTACGCGGCTAATGAAATCAAGGATATGCTCGTTTGGTTTAAGGTAAATTGTGCTCAGCTCCCCACGATACTGGTCGATAGTTTTCGGGGATCCGAAGGCTCCATTCAGGAGGTCGGCAAGTTGAGTTATCGTTTCGCACTCTTCGTCTTCTACGGCGCATATAGCTCGCCCTGCGTAACTTAGTAAGAAGTAGGCGGGTTAGGTTTCGCTCCGGACGATGGTGGGAATATTTCTTTAGCGCGTCTACATGCTCGTATAAATTGAGAGAGGGGGATATTTCGACCGTCGAATGGCGGGATAGTCTCAAGTGCTTCCCTGAAAGACACCCTTGGACTATCATAATTGGTTCCGTGTTGGAATGCGGGAGACGCCTGTTCGTCGAGAAAGCGTCCCGCGGTGCTGGGAATATATTGCGTAGGTATCGTATTGTTCCCGCGCATGGAGTTTATCTTCTGGCGTAATCGTTCGATTTCTTGGAGCATATGATCGCTTAAGTCGGGTTTTTCGGTTGCTACCATTGTGATGGAGTTCAAACGTTTTTCCATCTCCGTTTCTTTACTCACGAGGTTACTGCGGATGATTTCGAGGTCTTCTTCCGAAGCCCGTTTTTCGCGTTCGAACGTTTCTTTCTGCTGTTGAAGCATCTCGGATTGTTCGCGTAACCGTGCTTCCTTGGCATGTAATTGAGCGCGAAGTTCGTCTATTTCTACTTCAGTGAGCTTTTTCGTACCCGATTTCCCTCGTGTTTCCATCGCAAATATTAACTCGTATCCCACCGCTGTCACCAAATTTTGTTACGTCTCGTGGGGTCGCGGCTGCGAAAATTTGAATGCAGAGCTCGGCTTTTTCCACGAGACACGATCGCTATTACGGGTACGCGAATCTATGCGATTCTCCCCGGGGATACCCGCGATCTGAGGTTATTCGCGCTGGAACTGAGGTGATCGGATTATTGCGAGGGACCTACCTGTGACTCTACTGTAATAAAGATAGCTTCGTCGATTGCTCTATGCGAAACGTCGTTGGGGTTGCGTAAGTAATCTTCGTACGTAAACTGACAAAGCTCGCACAAATCACCGATTCGCGTGAGGGTAAGTCGGAAGTTGCAGACTCCGCAATTTATTCCGATAGGTGTTCCGCCTATGATTAGAGTATGCTTCCGAATCCTTGTCCAAAGTAATTTCGAGACTCTAGGTAAGGTGGAGTAGCATGAAATGCAGAGAGCTGCCTTAGTCTCAAAATGGATGTACCCGACACCAACTTGGCAATAGAATAAGGGTTCAAACGGTACGAAGAGATTAACTTCTGGAGGAGGAGTTATACCTCTAAGGGTGAGTGGGCACATTTGTGTTTGTTGCGTAATCGAATTGATAATGCGTCATTCGCTCGTAGATCTTCGGTGAACCCGGCAGTTATCGAGAAGTTAGTAGTCGTCGGCAAAACCGTCGGTAATTGTTCAGTAAAACACTGGTAAGGTGCCAGTAAGGTGTCGATAACCCGCTGGTAAAAGAACGTATGTCGGTATATCGTCGGTAATGTCGGTAAAAGAACGTATGTTGGTATATTGTCGATAACGTCGGTAAAAGAACGTGTGTCGGTATATCGTCGGTAATGTTGGTAAATCGAAAGTGTTCTCAATTGATTATTGTTTAAATGACTACTTTGTTGTACGGATTTACGAAGTTATTTTTTGAGACACAAGATTTTTAAGAGATTGAACTATTTGCGTTTTTCCGTGTTAGAATTCCGAGAGTGGCACCGCATGTGGTGGTCGACCCTAGTTTTATAGCCCGACCCTTTTTTTTTATAGCTTCCGCAGTGACGATGGAAAAGAGGAAAAATGCGTCGGAGATTTTTCTAGAATGTTCTCTTCCACGTGGTAGAAGCGTCTCTGAATTTGCTAACACGCGCGATTCCTTAGGTTAACGTGAATTTCACTTACCTTTAATAGCACTTTCTTGATCGTGTCGGCTCGTGCTTGGAGGTAGTGCGTGCGGCGAGGGTCGTTCACTGGGATGTTTGGCGGCGGCAGGCGTCGTGGTTGGAACGTTATTGGTATGCACTTCCACTGTAGGAGTTCGTCGTTGTTATTATTTTTAATGTTGAAAATGTTCTCGTATTCAGGATCGGCCTGATATTCCACTCCGAGGAATTGAGAATATTCCTCGGTCTCTGATTCGCGATAAAGTCGGTTTAGTTTTCGTAATTGATTCTTCCTTCCTGCGCGTCGCGTCTTAGGCATATTGAATTTGATGCATCCTCTGAATGATTACTCAAATAAGGAGGGTTGATATGCGGCGGACCTCACTATCAATTCCTTATTTTGGCAAATGCTGAGAATGTTAATTCTGACTGTGATGAGCGGTGGTCCGCTCCAAACACAGTTTGAATTATTCTGAATTCAAACGCCGTATGACAAATTTAAACGCTATCGTATTTTATCACGGGAGTGGAAGTTTTGAAGAATACTGAACACTAGTTTTCACACATGAATACACTGATTTATTCGTATAGTAGTACAAAATTCGAGACTAAAACTTAGAATTAGAATTTAGATTTAGACTTAGAATTTAGAGTTAGAATATTATACTTAGAGTTAGAATTTTAGAATTAGAGTTAGGATTTAGAATTTGGACTTAGAGTTAGAATTTAGGAGTGCGACTATACTGTTCGGTGTCGCGCAGAGAACTGCCAAAATTCGAGACTGCTCTGAGGTCCTTCGTTTCGGCGGCTCGGGCCTGCGGCGGCCTGGAGAGGGGGAACTCTCCGGAGTAGGGGCTCTCACCGTGGTGGGAGATCCTTAGGCGCTACGAAGCGCCACGCTTAGTTTCTAGGCGGAGTTAAGCGTCATGGCCGGCTTGGCGCGCTTTTCAAATAGCGTTTAAGGAACTTGGAGTAAACGAAAAAATTTATACGGCCGGACGTGACAACTTGCATGAAAGACCGGTATTAACGAATCACAAATATAACCACTCGTAGGCTAAGACATGTCTTCTCACAAAAAAAAACAATATAAAAACAACATCTATAATACTAACTAAATATGGTATAATATAATATAATATAATATATTTAGGTTAACGAGAAAAATCCTCATTGATTATTCGTGAGAAAACCTAAAATAAGGTTAAGAACGTATATATATATATATATGTCAAAGGGTTTGTTCCGAGACACCTTCCGACACTATATATATATATCAATCGTATACTTTCACGACACTATATATATATATGTCAATCGTATACTTTGACGACACTATATATATTCTCTGGCAATTTCAATGACTGTATAAGACATATAGTATTCTCTGGCGATTTCAATGACAGTATAAGATATAATATTTGACATACAAATAATTTGAACGACTTAAATGAATAATAGTTACTTATTTTTGAATAGATTTCGATTAATTATACAGATTGACTATTACGATATAATATTCATTTTACTAATATTAAATATGTTAAATTTTAAATATGTACACGATATATATATATATTAACACACAAAACTTCTTATAAATACATTTACTTATAATTATAAAACCCGAAGATCATATACATATCGCTTATAAAGAAGCATACTAAAATAATTATGTATGAAACCCGCCTTATTAAAACGGTACTACCTGAGAATATATATATATATATATATACATATCGCTTATAAAGAAGTATACTAAATAATTAAATAATTATGTATGAAAGCTGCTTTACTATGTGAACTCGGCTTTTTTCGCAAGGAAACATCCAGAAGATTCTAGAAGGCTCTAGAACGATAGCGTGATGCAATGCATGATGCAATGCTGAAACACGTTGCAACCTGCAAGGCCCGTTGCAAGCCGCGTAGCGGTGAGTCAACAACGAAGCACCGCTATCGCTACCGAGAAGAAGATAAGATAAGTCGGAGCGCATAGCCAACAAAGGCATACCGCTATCGCTACCGAAAATAGGACAAGGAAAGTCGGAGCGCCCAGCGATGAGTCACCTAGGAACGCCGCTATCTCTACTAAGAAGCCATCTCTCCGGGACTTAACCGTCGCAATCTCTACCAGGAACAGATTGTCTCCGGTACTTCCCCGGCACATCTCTCCTACCATTGGCTGAGCCACATCGCCCGATGGGAGGAGCGAGCCCCATTTTCGGGTATATAAACCCGGCTCCCGGCACGGAACGGCAGTGATCCACCGAAAGTCGTCAAGTTCAGTACTTCCAACTGCAGTGAATTCGCCATCCATCACTCGAGAGTGATCCCGCCGCAGTCAAGAAGCAACCAACCAAGCAATTACTACGGAGCTCTGAAGACATCGAGACATAGCCGCCATTTCGGACCGAGGTACCGAGGCTCCTCAGCTCTTCAACTCAGAGGGAAGAACATAGTAGCGAAGTGTACCACCTCAAGGCACATAAGACATTGTCTAACCTTGTGAGTATTTAAGCCAGTTCACATATCCCTAAATAGTAAAGCACGACGGACACTCATTATATTTAATCATTATATTTAATTAATTATTTAACCACTGAATTTCGAACTCAATCTTATTTCACATTACGAACTCTGAATTTGAATACAGACATAAGCCATATATTACTCTGATTTACGATTCGTATCTGCATACGCCTGCGTTACAATCGTCTATATATTCAATATTTTACTTGATACTATTTAACTATATTTAACCGATATCGCATGTCTATTTAACTTGTACTTGCAATATAAATATATTATATATGTATTTTATTGTATTACTGCTCACTTATATATGCATGTAATCCCGTATCCTACTACCTATTAGCGAATTGAATAACGCTAATTCCTCAGTACACATTAGAATATTATATCCTGTCAGAAGGTAAATTCGCAAATCATCTCAGAGGTGCACGTTCAGTAAAGTGAACGTAGCATTAGCCTAATAAGACCAGGACCTGAGAACCCGGAATAACCGGATGTATACCTACCTCTCTATTCTTTTATGCTTTTAATACCTTGCATTTTCCAATAATTGCGAATTACTTTACCACACCGACTGACAGTGATCTTGCATATTGATATTTAAATTTATTTGACAAGTGTACTCCACCTTACCCTATTTGCTACTATTAAAACCATACCCTGTCATAAGGTAAATTCGTTACTACGATTCTGAGATGCACGTTCTGTAAAGTGAACGTCGCATTAACCTTCGGGGACCGGAATCCACGGGCAACCGTACATTTCTTCACCCTTCCCTGCTTACTCTCTCTCTCTGCTTTACAAACCTAACGAATTACTTTACCAAACCAAATGACAGTGGTCTTAATGATTATTAAAAATAATTAATTCATAATTTACAATTCAATTATTGATGCTTGAAGCTACACGTATTAATACTCTTAATATAGATATTAATACTTATATTCAAACCTCTATTCCTAACTCCTCTATACCCATTAGAGTTATATCCTGTCAGAAGGTAAATTCGCAAATCATCTCAGAGATGCACGTTCAGTAAAGTGAACGTCATATTAGCCTAATAAGACCAGGACCTGAGAACCCGGAATAACCGGAAGTACACCTATCTCTCTATTCTTTCATGCTTTTAATACCCTGCATTTTCCAATAATTGCGAATTACTTTACCATACCAACTGACAGTGATTTTGATATTCATTGACAATTCGTTACTTCAAAGTCTAAGACTTATTTATTCACTAAGAATTACTATTTCAAAGTTTAAGATTTAATTATTAACGATTGAAACATCAAGTATTAATATTCTCAACGCAGATATTAATACTCCTATTCAAATCCTTCCTTTTATCCACGTTATTACAAATCCTCATTTAATACAGGTTTATTATAATAATTACTGACATAAAGTTAATTTATTAATAGGTGAAGGGCTTTCTCGCATAAGATTAACCTTTCATCTCTGTTCGCTCTCATCTATATATATAAGCACCGTCCGTCTGTCTGTCTGTCTGTACCCGAACTACTTCCGCATTTGTGGACCGATTGTCTCGAAATTGGTACCAAAATGTTGCAAATTTTTCGGGGGTGGCTGCTGTGGGGTTTTTTTTTAATTTTTTTATTTTTATTTTTTTTCCTCAGAGGAGGGTATGTTTTTGCAAAAAAAATTTTTTTTGCAATATTTCTGAACACATGGTATCAAAATGTTGCAAAATTTTTGGAGATAGCGACGATGCGGTTTTTTCAAGTGTAACACTTCCACCCACGCATTTACCCACATGCATGCGCATTTATGGACCAATTTTCACGAAATTAGTACCAAAATGTTGCAAATTTTTCTGAGGAAACTGCTGTGTGGGTTTTTTAAGTTTACGCCTCCACCCACGCACCCACCCGCGCAATCGCATACTTATGAACCGATTTTTTTTTAATCGGTACCAAATTGTTGCAAATTTTTTGAAGATGGAGACGATGCGGTTTTTTCAAGTGTTACACCTTTACCCACGCACCCACCCACGCGCATGCGCATTTATGGACCAATTTTCACGAAATTGGTACAAAATATTGCAAATTTTTCTGAGAGAGCTGCTGTGTGGGTTTTTTAAGTTTACGCCCCCACCCACGCATCCACCCACGCAATCACATATTTATGAACGGATTTTTGTAAAAATTGGTACCAAAATGTTGCAAATTTTTTGGAGATGGCGGCGATGTGGTTTTTTCAAGTGTTACACCTCCACCCACGCATTCACCCACACGCATGTCACGTCCGGCCGTATAAATTTTTTCGTTTACTCCAAGTTCCTTAAACGCTATTTGAAAAGCGCGCCAAAGCCGGCCATGACGCTTAACTCCGCCTAGAAACTAAGCGTGGCACTTCGTAGCGCCTAAGGATCTCCCACCACGGTGAGAGCCCCTACTCCGGGGAGTTCCCCCTCTCCAGGCCGCCGCAGGCCCGAGCCGCCGAAACAAAGGACCTCAGAGCAGTCCCGAATTTCGGCAGTTCTCTGCGCGACACCGAACAGTATAGTCGCACTCCTAAATTCTAACTCTAAGTCCAAATTCTAAATCCTAACTCTAATTCTAAAATTCTAACTCTAAGTATAATATTCTAACTCTAAATTCTAAGTCTAAATCTAAATTCTAATTCTAAGTTTTAGTCTCGAATTTTGTACTACTATACGAATAAATCAGTGTATTCATGTGTGAGAACTAGTGTTCAGTATTCTTCAAAACTTCCACTCCCGTGATAAAATACGATAGCGTTTAAATTTGTCATACGGCGTTTGAATTCAGAATAATTCAAACTGTGTTTGGAGCGGACCACCGCTCATCACCGTCAGAATTAACATTCTCAGCATTTGCCAAAATAAGGAATTGATAGTGAGGTCCGCCGCATATCAACCCTCCTTATTTGAGTAATCATTCAGAGGATGCATCAAATTCAATATGCCTAAGACCCGACGCGCAGGAAGGAAGAATCAATTACGAAAACTAAACCGACTTTATCGCGAATCAGCGACCGAGGAATATTCTCAATTCTTCGGAGTGGAATATCAGGCCGATCCTGAATACGAGAACATTTTCAACATTAAAAATAATAACAACGACGAACTCCTACAGTGGAAGTGCATACCAATAACGTTCCAACCACGACGCCTGCCGCCGCCAAACATCCCAGTGAACGACCCTCGCCGCACGCACTACCTCCAAGTACGAGCCGACACGATCAAGAAAGTGCTACTAAAGGTAAGTGAAATTCACGTTAACCTAAGGAATCGCGCGTGTTAGCAAATTCAGAGACGCTTCTACCACGTGGAAGAGAACATTCTAGAAAAATCTCCGACGCATTTTTCCTCTTTTCCATCGTCACTGCGGAAGCTATAAAAAAAAGGTCGGGCTATAAAACTAGGGTCGACCACCACATGCGGTGCCACTCTCGGAATTCTAACACGGAAAAACGCAAATAGTTCAATCTCTTAAAAATCTTGTGTCTCAAAAAATAACTTCGTAAATCCGTACAACAAGGTAGTCATTTAAACAATAATCAATTGAGAACACTTTCGATTTACCAACATTACCGACGATATACCGACATACGTTCTTTTACCGACGTTATCAACAATATACCAACATACGTTCTTTTACCGACATTACCGACGATATACCGACATACGTTCTTTTACCAACGGGTTATCGACACCTTACTGGCACCTTACCAGTGTTTTACTGAACAATTACCGACGGTTTTGCCGACGACTACTAACTTCTCGATAACTGCCGGGTTCACCGAAGATCTACGAGCGAATGACGCATTATCAATTCGATTACGCAACAAACACAAATGTGCCCACTCACCCTTAGAGGTATAACTCCTCCTCCAGAAGTTAATCTCTTCGTACCGTTTGAACCCTTATTCTATTGCCAAGTTGGTGTCGGGTACATCCATTTTGAGACTAAGGCAGCTCTCTGCATTTCATGCTACTCCACCTTACCTAGAGTCTCGAAATTACTTTGGACAAGGATTCGGAAGCATACTCTAATCATAGGCGGAACACCTATCGGAATAAATTGCGGAGTCTGCAACTTCCGACTTACCCTCACGCGAATCGGTGATTTGTGCGAGCTTTGTCAGTTTACGTACGAAGATTATTTACGCAACCCCAACGACGTTTCGCATAGAGCAATCGACGAAGCTATCTTTATTACAGTAGAGTCACAGGTAGGTCCCTCGCAATAATCCGATCACCTCAGTTCCAGCGCGAATAACCTCAGATCGCGGGTATCCCCGGGGAGAATCGCATAGATTCGCGTACCCGTAATAGCGATCGTGTCTCGTGGAAAAAGCCGAGCTCTGCATTCAAATTTTCGCAGCCGCGACCCCACGAGACGTAACACGCATGCGCATTTATGGACCAATTTTCACGAAATTGGTACAAAAATGTTGCAAATTTTTCTGAGAAAGCTGCTGTGTGGGTTTTTTAAGTTTACGCCCGCACCCACGCATCCACCCACGCAATCGCATATTTATGAACGGATTTTTGTAAAAATTGGTACCAAAATGTTGCAAATTTTTTGGAGGTGGCGACGATGTGGTTTTTTCAAGTGTTACACCTCTACCCACGCATTCACCCACACGCAAGCGCATATATGGACCAATTTTCACGAAATTGGTAGAAAAATGTTGCAAATTTTTCTGAGAAAGCTGCTGCGTGGTTCTTTTAAGTTTTATCCCACCCATGCATCCACCCACGCATTCAAACATTTATTCACAGACTTTTTCGAAATTTGTACTCAAATTTTGTCCGGGATGGCTACTATATGATTTTAACAAATTTTTATCACTTTATTTATCCACCCACGCACCCACCCAAAAAAATTTAAACATTTATTTTGATATAAATTTCGTGAAAGTCGGACAACAAATGTGGAAGTAGTTCGCGGTAATACAAAAAAAGAATTAATTTTTTGTGTTAAAACGGATTTAATATAGGCTATATAAGGACCGCGCGAAGCGCGGTCCGAAAAGCTAGTTAACAAGTAAATCACGCTACAAACGTGAGTCATATTCAATTATTTCAAATAATAGAACAATCTATCTTTCGATTTATTCATGTGAATTTATTTAACCGTTAGATGGTCTCTCCTTTCCGACGAAGGAATCAGATCGATCGAAACGAGCAGCACCTTCACAGGCTACGCGAACGTAGATCTCGAAGACCTCTAAATCTAAACGTTCAAATTTATCCAACGCGAATAATCATACAACCTCCCTCTTCAGACGCTTATTCGCCAATTAATAATATTCCTCCATACATTGATTATTCTCACCCTCAATTTCCTGAACAGTCTCATTCAGAATCAAATACTTACTTAATCGATCCAAATCATCAATTTTTAACTGACCCTGAATATTACATCCATGATCAAACTCAACAATTAGCATCTCCGGAATACGATCCATTTTCACAACCCAATTCTAATATTTTCGACGAGGACACCGTGGTACTCGCTCCCGACGACGTCAATAATTTCATCCCAGAAGGAGCACAGAATAATTTTAGCTCCTTTATAAACTATCTTAACCAATCTAACGACTCTGAACAGGAGCTCAATAACATTGTAATACAGTTCCAAGCTCATCCTGAACCGAGTCAGGACCAGTAGATTTTGTATCGACATAAAGGATTTATAAATGAATAAACAATTTTTATACTTGTAAAATATCTTTATTTCTTGACCCGACCCGCAGAATTCCTTCTCCATCCGACTTTCTCAATCGGATCTCAAGCTCTCGGCATCCCAGGGTATAGCCGGCCTAGCAGGTTGCCCTAAAAAAGTAGAGAGCAGCTTCTCGAACGTTTACCGAGGTAGACGCGAGAGAAGACCGACTTGTACATAAGGTGATTTACCGTAAGGTGAATTGCCGGACGTAACAAGAAGGCAATATTAATATTTCTGGTGGCAGCGGTGGGATTGGCCAAAAGAGATCGTTGAAAGGTCGCGGAGCTTGATCTGTGCGATCGGTGTTTTTCATAAGTAGAATTAACGTAAAGTTAGTTTATAAATTATAAATCTTAAAACGAAATGTCTCTTACCAGAACCCCTGTACATTCAGACAATTCAGAAAACAAAGTACTCACCCGTAGTCAACTTAATCTTTATTCTCAAACACTAAACGACAAAGAAGCTCAATTAACAGCACAAGCTGAAACATTACGAAATAGAGAAGAAAATTTACTTTCATTTCAACGGACATTAGAGCAAGATAGAAACATGGAAGACGGTTCGGTAACCGGAATTTCAGAACAATTAGCTGCACAATTAACCCTTATGGAAAAATTATCAGAGCAAGTAACTCGCTTGTCGCGACGTATAGATATAGTCGAACATTCTAACACTATGCAGGAACATTATGATAAAATAGAAACACAAAGACCACCTACTCCTTATAAAAACTCCCCTATTCGTCTAAAAGACGCTATAGACACGATCCCTAAATTCGACGGTTACAAAATGTCCGTCCTCCACTTCACGAAAATTTGCGAAAGAGCACTTCAACTAATCCCTGAATATCAAGAATATCATCTTGTTCAATTAATTATTAACAAATTACAAGGGCATGCCTATGCCGCAATCGAAGGAGTCGAATTCAATAGCTTACGAGATTTAACGCGACGTTTAAAATTTATTTTCAGTCCGAACAAATCTATTGATCAATATCGAGGAGAATTAGCAAACATATTCATGAAACATAACGAAAACATTTTTTATTACATTGCGCGTGTTCAAGAATTAAGAACGGCAATCATAGACGGAGAAGGTGATATTTGCGGAAATCTTGACGACGAAGTTAAAGATAACATTGAGAAAAGTGTTACTAATAGTTTTATTAACGGACTACCTTCTGATTTATTAATCCGCGTGAAATTGGAACGACCCTATACTTCTATTGTCACAGCCATCCAATTATCTAAAACTTTAGAAGCAGAAAACCTTCGAAAGAAAACTATCGCCTTTAATCGTGCTTATACTCTACCTCGTGCAGACATAAATTATCCGACGGCACGACAAACCGTAAATAACGTTAATAATAACCCCCCTATAATTAATAATTCACGCAATAATATTTCTTCTACTGCTCCCTTCATTAAACCTTTGACACCAGGTCAACCAGGACCAAATTTTCCAGCTACTAAAATCTGTCGTTATTGTAAGAGTTCCGGTCATTTCATGAGCGAATGTCGGAAACTTGCTTATAAAAGATCACTCGAGCAAAATCAAGCTCGACCCAGCACTTCTTTTGCTAATATAGGAAACCCCCAAAGCGTTCCGAAAAAATCCGACGTCCGCCGGAACGAAGCTCCGATAGGACGCACCCAATCGACAAACATGATTCTCACTCAAAAATCTATTCCAACCACATCACTCGAATCTGCAGTGTAGACAGAGAATTCAAACACAACGACTTACCTTCTGTTAAACTCATATCCCCGCATTTATCTCATGAATGTAACTTCATGATTGACTCTGGCTCCGGTATAAATCTTATCAAACAACAATTCGTACTACCTCACGTCAATCTAAATAAAAATAATATTATATCCATTCGAGGGATCTCTTCTGAAACTATAATAACTTTAGGTTCCATAACCATTCATCTGTTGGACAGACCTACTTTATTCCATGTCATAGCAGACTCTATTTGCATTCCCCAAGACGGGATCTTAGGAAACGCTTTCTTGAAGGAAAGAGATATTATCATAAATTATAAGGATAGATGTCTTCATCACGGCACTATCGTCATTCCCTTTGTCACTTATGAAAATAAAAAACTACATCTTCGAGCAAGGACTGTGACTTCTTGTTGCATTCACATTTCCAATCCAGAAATTCATACTGGATACTTACCCTTACAAACCCTCGCTGACAAGGTGTTCTTCGGAGACGCACCACTTGTTACTCAATCAAACGGAAAAACATACTTACGAATATTTAATACCACTGAAGAGGATTTCAAAATCGACATACCGTCGGTAGAAATTTTTGATTTCGAATCTCGCGAACCTATAAATATTAACGATAGTACTGAGACCTTAGGGCTCAACGTACTCTTTGAAGATGAAGAAATGGGAGAATACATTAATAGGGCCGAAACCTTAGGGCATTCGGTACCTTCTGAAGAAGAGATGGGAGACAAATTCATGTATTGTACGAAGACCTTAGGGCACGGCGTACATTACCTAAACGAAACGACGAAGATGGGAGATTATACTAATCACACTGGAACCTTAGGGCATTCAGTGCGATTCCAAAACGAAGAAGAAATGGGAGACAAATCCACAACATACATTGAAACCTTAGGGCATTCAATGTCTTGCAATAAAAAGAGTATTACCGAGAGTCGGGAGACCCCGGTAATGGGAGATGAAATTTCTGATTCCGTCGACGACTGTGCGAGAACCCTAGGGCTTTTCTCGACCAACGACCATTCTATTAATTCTGATCGACCACATGATGTCGAGCAACTTTTAAGACTCGAACATTTAAATCCTGAAGAGATTGAACACGTCCGTTCAATTCTAACAAAGCATTCAGATAGATTCCATTTGCCTAACGAACCATTAGGAACTACAAACGCAACTCAACATTACATTCCGACTATTAACGAAGTCCCTATACATAATAAGCAATACAGGTTTCCCCCTGTCCATAAAGAAGAAATTGACAAACAAGTCCATGAATTACTAAATAATAATTTAGTCGAGTATTCTACATCACCATATAACTCACCGATCTGGATAGTACCGAAAAAACCAGATTCTCAAAGCAATAAACGTTGGCGTATGGTTATAGACTACCGAGGACTAAACGAAAAAACTATAGGAGACGCATATCCCCTTCCTAATATTACAGATATACTTGATCAATTAGGATTAGCCAAATACTTTTCAATATTTGATTTAGCTTCCGGATTTCACCAAATTTCTATGTCATCTAAAGACGCACATAAAACTGCATTTTCTACGGAGTCAAACCAGACCCGGGCAAAATAAAATCGATAATGCACTTTCCAACTCCCAAAAATCCAAAGAATATAAAACAATTTCTCGGTTTAGCCGGTTATTACAGAAGATTCATACCTAACTTTTCCAAAGTCGCAAAACCATTAACTGATTTGTTGAAAAAGGATAGCATATCCAATTGGCAACTAAAACTAGTAGAAGCTTTCAACTCTTTAAAACACGCATTATGCTCAAGCCCCATTCTTCAATATCCTGATTTTACAAAACTTTTTATATTAACTACCGACGCATCAGGATACGCGATAGGTGGAATTTTAAGTCAGGGACCGGTAGGAAAAGATTTTCCTGTCTCGTATACATCTCGAATTTTAAGTACCGCAGAACAAAATTATTCAACAATTGAAAAAGAATGCTTAGCCATCATATATTGTATTAATCATTTCAGACCTTACCTATACGGAAGACTCTTTACTATAGTAACGGACCATAAACCTTTGATTTGGCTGCACTCTATAAAAGATCCTACCTCCAGACTCTGGAAGTGGAAGACTAAATTAGCAGAATATAATTATGAAATCAAATACAAAAAGGGATCATTAAATAATAATGCAGACGCTTTATCTCGAAATCCACCCACAGATTTAGTTTTACCAATATTCGCTTCAGATAACGACGAGTCATCCGACGAATCCATATTTTCAAGCAGACCTAGACCTTCTGTCAGATAAATTAAAACAAACTCTCTAACTCCATATCTCAATAAGAATATCGACAATCCTAATTACACTAATATAACGGGAAATAATTCCGATTCAGACGATGAAGGTTCAACTCTCGATAACAATAATCACGATTATGCAAATATGTCAAACGCGAATTCAAAATTAGAATACGATTATGTGGATCCAGCAATTTCAGAAACCGTTCCAATTATACCACCCTCTCCTCAAATTCCGAGCAAAGTAAGAATACGAGAAATTAGAGACAATCTACTAAATCATTAAAAGATAACCATGTAATTTTCATAAGTTTAGACGGAACTCCTTACGACAAAGGAGCCGAACTTTATTCTACCGCAAATCTTTTACCCGTGTATGAAAATCTTAGTTTCGAAAGAGTTAACGTAAAGAAAATCAAATCAAATAATTTAATATCAATTCCAATAAGAACAAACAATCGACTATTAATAGAACCGCAAACCGTAAAAAATTGCATACGCTCTTTATTAGACTGTGTTATCGAATTACAATTAACTTCCTTTAGCATTAGCAAAACGCACAAATTTGATGACATTACTTGGTCATACATTGTTAACCAACTAAAGAGATTTTTTCACGATACCCGTATAAACATAACTATTTGCCAAAATCTAGTCGATCATCCTATCCCTACAGAACGCGTAAAATTAAATACGGTGGCCATAAAGGCGTTACAAAAACTTTTAACAGACTTCGACCTCATTATTTTTGGAATACTATGAAACAAAATATTCAAGAATTTATTAGAAAATGTCGCGAATGCCAATTAAAGAAATTAACGCGCGTCAAAACCAAACAACCTATGATTATTACGGATACCCCCGAAACAGCTTTCGACAAAGTTTCACTAGACATAGTAGGGCCATTCCCTATCACAAATAACGAAAATAAATATATTCTAACAATGCAAGATTTATTAACTAAATACTCCATAGCTGTACCATTAAAAGAAGCCACTTCATTAACGATAGCCGACGCTTTTACAAAAGAATTCATTTGTATTTACGGAACTACTAAAGCTATTCTTACCGATCAAGGTGCAAACTTCCTATCAACTTTAATACGCGTCCTAACAAAGAAATTCAATATCCAACACTTTAAAACTACCGCTTATCACCCTCAATCAAATGGATCGATAGAACGAAACGATCACATCATGTATTAGTAGAATATTTAAAGACACAAATCGACAAAGAAGACAATTGGGATGAATATATCAAACTCGCCATGTTCTCTTATAATACAAGCGTTCACGAAGGAACCAAATTCTCGCCATACGAGCTAATATTCGGACGACTAGCCAGATTGCCATCCGCGTATCAACCTATCGAAGAACCTCTAGAGCCTACTTACCAAGAATATATAAACACACTATTTAATAAATTATACGATATTCGCGAAGAAGCGCGACAAAATCTTATTAGAGCTAAAGAAAGAAGCAAATACTATTACGATCAACGTGTAAATCCTCGGCAATTTAAGACAGGAGATTATGTATTCTTATTAAAAGAACCAAAGAAAGGAAAATTCTCAGCACATTACGTAGGACCCTATGAGATAACAGAGATCCTACCTTCCAACAACGCCAAAATCTTAATCAACCACAAACCGCGGATCGTCCATATCGATAAGTTAAAATCAATCAGCACATATAGAACCAGGTTGAAAAAACAACATTCCTAATTTTGGGTTTCAGATGTGTTGGCATCGCCAACCAGTCCATCCAGGACAAACCACGAGTTCTTCACTACACCACATATTTGCCTTCGCACGCTGCGTAAAGGTACACGGATATCGTAACGTAGTCACTAATTCTGCACGTTGTAGAAATTGTTATTCCAGTCTTGATCTAGCTGCACGCTCCTTTTACCAAACACGATATACTCACGCTGTCGTGATTGGATTAGGTTATCCCGAACCACAGTGTTCTGTATGTTCCCAACTCCTAACAATTTCCAAACCAATACAAAATTGCACAATTTGCACTAATTATCTAACGTCTATAGATCGGGAATCACCCTTGAATCACCTCTAGCTGTTTAAGACGTCCCAACAATATTAAAAAATGTCTTCCAATAATCCTTGCGATCACAACGCAACAGCCTCTAATACATATTACGAACATCCTAATATCGTCGAAACTCTGTTACAGAGATTTCCTCTAATAAAGAAAATGCTAAAATTCTTTCCTAATATACATAGAGCTAGATGCTATAGAAGTACAATTTACGACAACTATTGCCAAGTTTGTCGCATCACGCGAAGAACTCGAACTGCACCTAAAGACATTTACAATTATCACGTTCTTGTTTGCGAAACCGCACCTCCTATTCCATGTCTCAACTGCCGCTATGCCTGTTATAAAATCGAACCTATAACTTATTGTGAAGAATGTTTCTTTACCTATATACAATATGTAGTAAACGTATGGAAACGCAACGATACCATCAGACACTGGGATGGAATCGTACCTGCCATTAATCATTTCCAGCCTACTCTATAAAACTATATATATATTACTAATTATATTAATTCGCTAGATGTAAGGACGACCACGTCTTATATCTCTCCGATTATTCATGTATATTAACATATGTATTCCTAATTACAGGTTCTCTTTAGCCTAGACGCCAGTAAAGACAAAATCTCAGCACAAAAATCTACAGGTATATTTCGATAATACTACACATGTAAGATTCCCATTTCAGGAAACCATCCTAACTAAACAGGTTGTTCAGCATGGAACCCTGTGCATTATTCAAAACTTTATTCTTACTACTTTTAGCCATTATTTTTCATCTTTGTAAGAGGTATGCTTTACTCAAGTACATCTCATACAAGGCTCACGAAATTGCATGAGACTCATATCCATGCAATATGATAATTAATACAATGCGTATTATATTATTACACTCTGCCATTAACTCGCTCACTGGTAATAACTCGTATTTAACCACTATGAATAGCTTGCGAAAAACCTTAATAAATTTAAAATTATGAAAAATATATACGCTTATACTTGCCGATTCGGAGAAATCGACTCCGGTCCCACCAGTGAACGAGCTAATCATATTCTATCAAATAGCAAATTTCGAATAAATTCTC
Organism: Nylanderia fulva; assembly: GCF_048542155.1. Classification (NCBI taxonomy): domain Eukaryota; kingdom Metazoa; phylum Arthropoda; class Insecta; order Hymenoptera; family Formicidae; genus Nylanderia; species Nylanderia fulva. The sequence continues at coordinate 14,551 of NW_028190784.1, read as the reverse complement.
TGAATCTTACAAAAGACACGGGCAGAACAAAAAACTGCAACCGCGCAACCGATACACATAGATATAAGACGAAATATAATTTATAACATATACACCTGCGCATTAACCTGCATTTGTACTTACTATTATACACGCATATATATATATATATATGTCCATGTGCGAGCCCGAAAACGGACGACAATATAAATCATGCATATTATATTATTTAATTATTAGAAGCTTCCTCGCACACCGTTCATCGCGCCCAATGCCAGGACTACCTCCGCACGTGCACATGTATATATCTATAGATACGTGCGTATATTCGTGCGCACGTACATACTAGATAATTTCTTTATATATATATAAATTGTATTTAATTCAGTAAAACTAGTCCGATTGTGCGTTACAGCTTGTCATGATGTTAGGGATTATTCTAATACTCTCCGTTAAAACTTCATTCGCCCTGATTGGATTCGATTGTGGTGGACAGCATCTTAACATCACCGCCGTCTCTCTCTTAGATGTTGGAGAATGCAATCTCCATCATCAAACTCCAAACTCCACGGAGACCTATATACAATTATTACAACTTTCCGAATATAATTATGCAGAGGTTATCCAATGCAAACTGGAAATATCTCGCACGATATATCACTGTGGCATGCACTCGCACATCTCAGTCGTCTTTAATGGAAAAGCAGATTATGTCCAGGAAACTGGATATTCACAATGTTTGCGAATGTTTCAAGATGGCACAACGTCCTTGGGACCTGCTCACTTAATTAGTGGACTCAAAATCAATCAAACTTCTTATCGTAGCCTTACGCTAGCCGGTGAATTGAAAGCCGACGGAACATGTAAGGGTACGCAATACTCTGACCCTTACGGCACATGGGATAACGTAATTGTTCAAGCAGTTGCGAAAATCTCACTGAAATCATCTTATGTGCCAGTACAACTCGAACACGGGAAGATCAAGTTAAGGTCAGGAACCATCTGCACACTGGCCGATAGCTTCTGTTTGGACTCTGACGACGGTTATACTTTTTGGAAACCAGTACCAATGAAATCCTGCAACTTCAATCAATACGATGTTTTATACGAAGGACTAGCGACCAGGATAGCAGGCGACGATTCCCCCATCATCTACAGTCTCACTACGCAAGACATCACATTCGCTTTGACCAAGACTAAAGAACAACCATTATGCGGATACACTCTGCTTCGCACGGAACATCCGAAGTTATTTATCCTAGAAACAAAGCAAGGCCAAACCTTTGCCAATAAAGGTACGATTCCCGTGGACAACCTCGATATATTTACTTACATGAATTCCAAATTTGTATATGTCGAAAAACACATCCGACATCAGATGACATCATTATATCATAATGTCATGCAACAAAAATGTGAATTGGAAAGACAAGTCATAACCAATGCCTTATCCTTTGCAACTCTCTTGCCTGATGAATTCGCGTACAGTCTTATGAAGTCACCGGGATACATGGCCGTCACCACTGGAGAAGCTGTCCAGATCATAAAATGCATCCCTGTAGAAGTCACCGTACGCCCAACCAAAGAGTGTTACAACGAACTACCCGTAACCATCAGAAACACTTCTTACTTCCTCACGCCTAAATCAAGAATCGTCACAAAGATCGGGAACGAACGAGAATGCTCTCTGGAATTGCCAACGTTATATAGAATAGAAGACACCTGGGTACAGTTCACACCAAAAGTGCAAATAAGACAGTTGCCACCTCAACAACTACGACCCATGGCAACTCTTACCTGGAGTTATTTAACACCCGGACCATTAGCTGTCAGTGGAATCTACACCCAGCAAGACATAGAAAAATTAAGAGACCACATCATGTTTCCCGCAGAGAAACCGGCACTACTCAACGCCATTGCCCGTGGACTCACTGGACATCCAGTTAACGCCAACTCCGTCTCGCTATACAAACTACTAGACGAAGAATCACTCAATAAAATCGTAGACAACACCGCTGCGAAAATATGGAGAGGATTCATGAGCTTTGGATCAGCCACGGCCGGAGTCGTTCGTTGGAGTATTTATGATCGTTCGTATTGCTAAACTGGCAATCGATACCATCATTCATGGATACGCGTTACACACCGTATATAGATGTAGTCTACACCTGATAGGAGCACTATGGGACTCTCTAACTAATCTCTTGCTTCACCTCAGCCGCAAGAATATAAACAAAGAAAAAGAAAAGAATAAGTTTCCAGAAGATCTCTTGCCATCGTCTCATCCACACCTCTTGCCATCGTCTCAGACGTACCCCCTGCATTACCAAAGGAACCACCTGTGATAAGTCAGCCTCAACTTCAAGGTTATAATATGAGACGACCTGAAGAAATGGAATCCACAGATATCACCGTCCCTCAAACGTATAACGACTTGCAACAACATCTATATAACCTAGAACAAAACCCTAGATCAACGTCGGGTTTTATTCTCAAATAGGAGGGGAGATGTAACGTCCAGACAAATTTCAAAATTTCAATTTCTTCAATCATTAATTTTTTTAACCTATTTTAGTCATGACAATCTCTAACTTGCATGAAAGACCCGTATTAACGAATCACAAATATAACCACTGGTAGGCTAAGACATGTCTTCTCACAAAAAACAATATAAAAACAACATCTATAATACTAACTAAATATGGTATAATATAATATAATATAAATATAATATATTTAGTTTAATAAGAAAAATCCTCATTGATTATTTGTGAGAAAACCTAAAATAAGGTTAAGAACATATATATTTATATACATACGGATATATATATATATATATATATATATACAGGGTGATTCAAAACAACCGTTTGTCCTTAAAATGTCGTATTCCTGACTCAATTCTAAGACGATTTTTCCTTTGCCAAAATTTTATCCGAAGCTTAGTTTTTGAAATATAAAAAGAAATAGTTAGCGAATTACAGCACGAGTACGGGCGGTAATCAGGAGCGGCGCACCACATTATCCGACGCGGGCGATTACGTGGGCGCTCGAAGCGATCAGCTGTTTGTTACACGCGGCGTTTTGTGTGTGTGTGTGTGTGTGTGTGCGTGTGTGTACGCGTATACACACACACACACACACACACTCTCTCTCTCTCTCTCTCACTGATTCTTACCTTGTAGAGATGTTTGATGTCCTTTGACGAATAATTGTTGCCTGACTGGATACAATCCGATATTGACACACTGTGACACACTGCATAATGAAATCATTTTTTTGTAATAAATTCTATTGACACTTTGACTCACGCACTTGATTAAAAATTATTGTAATAAATAACTGATTACAAATTACAACACATAATCACAATCTGAGAGAATTTTCTCTTAGAATTTGCCCTGAAAATTGTGGTAATCGTAGGATAATATTGTATGGAAAAAATTTTATTAGAATTCCTCTAATTAATATTTATCACATTCAAAATAATAATATCTATCACAATAAAATATGAAACATGTTTTATTAATTTTACTAAACCGTAAAGTAAAATTAATGAAATATATTTTATATTTTATTGTGATAAATATTATTATTTTGAATGTGATAATTATTAATCAGAGAAATTCTAATAAAATTCTTTCCATACCATATTCTCTTACAATTACTATAACTTTTAGGGTAAATTCTAAGAGAAAATTCTCTCAGTGTTTTGATTAATTATTAAAAATTACTTGTAAAAACGCGCGGCGCGCACAGCACACGTTACTCGATGCGGACGGCAATAGTTTACACGGCAAGGACACGACAATCATAATCACAATCTAAGAGAATTTTCTCTTAGAATTTACCTAGAAAATTATGGTAATCGTAGGACATTATGATGTGGAAAGAATTTTATTAGAATTTCTCTACTATTTATCATATTAAAAATAATAATATGTATCACAAGAAAATATAAAATATGTTTGATTAATTTTACTATACAGTTTAGTAAAATTAATCACACATATTTCATATTTTATTGTGATAGATATTATTTTTAATGTGATAAATATTAATCAGAGAAATTTTAATAAAATTCTTTTCATACCGTATTGTCTCACAATTACCATAACTTTTAGGGTAAATTTTAAGAGAAAATTCTCTCAGTGTACCGATTAATTATTAAAAATTACTTGTAAAAAGGCACACGTTACTCGATGCGGACGACAATTGTTTACACGGCAAGGACACGACAACAGACTGCGGCGACGGACGACGCGACGCGTCGCGACGCTTCGCGACACGTCTAGACGATAACAATCACGCGGCGTTGCCGAACATGTGATTGACGCGAGACATGTATTAAAACGTATAATAATTATGTTATTAAAAAAGGCATATTATAACGTATTATAATTTTTTACGTTATAATTTTTATTGTTATCGTTATTGTTACCTTTTCTCTCGCACTTTATTTCTTTAGGGGGAATAGGGGATACATGGAATTAAAAATCTCTTGTAGAGATTATTCCAATTTTATATCTTGGCCGTGTCCAAGTAAAAATTTGGTGCCTTGTGCACAGGTATTTAATTCTAACGAAAAAATTTTAGTTTCGTTTAGAATAACGCACTGTCATCCGCGATTTGGCTCTTATTGCCCGTCTTATACGTTAAATTTATATTTATATTACAGAGCCTTGTTAAAACTCTTAATTTATACACGCTGGCTTAAAGGCGTTTATTTACCAACATTAATATATATAACAGAGAAAAGTATAGAATCGAAAGAATCTGAATAGCTCAGTTGGAAGAGCAGTCGCCCGGCAAGCGAAAGGTCTCGGGTTCGATTCCCGATTCTGCGACTTTCGGATCTATATTTTTCTCTCGCACTTTATTTCTTTAGGGGGAATAGGGGATACATGGAATTAAAAATCTCTTGTAGAGATTATTCCAATTTTATATCTTGGCCGTGTCCAAGTAAAAATTTGGTGCCTTGTGCACAGGTATTTAATTCTAACGAAAAAATTTTAGTTTTGTTTAGAATAACGCACTGTCATCCGCGATTTGGCTCTTATTGCCTATCTTATATATGTTAAATTTATATTTATATATTACAGAGCCTAGTTAAACTCTTAATTTATACACGCTGGCTTAAAGGCGTTTATTTACCAACATTAATATATATAACAGAGAAAAGTATAGAATCGAAAGAATCTGAATAGCTCAGTTGGAAGAGCAGTCGCCCGGCAAGCGAAAGGTCTCGGGTTCGATTCCCGATTCTGCGACTTTCGGATCTATATTTTTCTCTCGCACTTTATTTCTTTAGGGGGAATAGGGGATACATGGAATTAAAAATCTCTTGTAGAGATTATTCCAATTTTATATCTTGGCCGTGTCCAAGTAAAAATTTGGTGCCTTGTGCACAGGTATTTAATTCTAAGGAAAAAATTTAGTTTCGTTTAGAATAACGCACTGTCATCCGCGATTTGGCTCTTATTGCCTATCTTATATATGTTAAATTTATATTTATATATTACAGAGCCTAGTTAAACTCTTAATTAATAAAACATGTTTCATATTTTATTGTGATAGATATTATTATTTTGAATGTGATAAATATTAATTAGAAGAATTCTAATAAAATTTTTTCCATACAATATTATCCTACGATTACCACAATTTTCAGGGCAAATTCTAAGAGAAAATTCTCTCAGATTGTGATTATGTGTTGTAATTTGTAATCAGTTATTTATTACAATAATTTTTAATCAAGTGCGTGAGTCAAAGTGTCAATAGAATTTATTACAAAAAAATGATTTCATTATGCAGTGTGTCACAGTGTGTCAATATCGGATTGTATCCAGTCAGGCAACAATTATTCGTCAAAGGACATCAAACATATCTACAAGGTAAGAATCAGTGAGAGAGAGAGAGAGAGAGTGTGTGTGTGTGTGTGTATACGCGTACACACACGCACACACACACACACACACACACACAAAACGCCGCGTGTAACAAACAGCTGATCGCTTCGAGCGCCCACGTAATCGCCCGCGTCGGATAATGTGGTGCGCCGCTCCTGATTACCGCCCGTACTCGTGCTGTAATTCGCTAACTATTTCTTTTTATATTTCAAAAACTAAGCTTCGGATAAAATTTTGGCAAAGGAAAAATCGTCTTAGAATTGAGTCAGGAATACGACATTTTAAGGACAAACGGTTGTTTTGAATCACCCTGTATATGTCAAAGGGTCTGTTCCGAGACACTTCCCGACACTTATTGACATATTCCGAGATATTTGCAGGCTTCCGGACCTGACCTGGAAGAATTATATGTCAAATGGCAGTTTCCGGGACAGTCCTGGAAGACTTATGTATATACATATAGGAATTGCATATTTAAACGTATATACAAGGGAAACAGACACATATATATATATATGTCAATCGTATACTTTGACGACACTATATATATTCTCTGGCGATTTCAATGACTGTATAAGACATAGTATTCTCTGGCGATCTCAATGACTGTATAAGACATATAGTATTCTCTGGCGATTTCAATGACAGTATAAGACATAATATTCATTTTACTAATATTAAATATGTATTATTCAATAGTATTAAATTTTAAATATGTACACAATATATATATATATATATATATTAACACACAAACTTCTTATACCTGAAAATATTTATGTATATATATCGCTTATAAAGAAGTATACTAAATAATTAAATGAAATCTGTTTTACTATGTGAACTCGACTTTACTCGCAAGGAAACATCCAGAAGATTCTAGAAGGCTCTAGAACGATAGCGTGATGCAATGCATGATGCAATGCTGAAACACGTTGCCACCTGCAAATCGATTACCAAGAATAAAGAAGGCCCGTTGCAAGCCGCATAACGATAAGTCAGTAAAGGAGCACCGCTATCGCTACTAAGAATAAAAGACGATTGGAAACCGTTAGCGATGAGTCACCTAGGAACGCCGCTATCGCTACTAAGAAGCCATCTCTCCGGGACTTAACCGTCGCAATCTCTACCTGGAACAGATTATCTCCGGTACTTCCCCGGCACATCTCTCCTACCATTGGCTGAGCCACATCGCCCGATGGGAGGAGCGAGCCCCATTTTTGGGTATATAAACCCGGCTCCCGGCACGGAACGGCAGTGATCCCGCCGCAGTCAAGAAGTAAAGTTATCCAGCAACCAACCAAGCAATTACTACGGAGCTCTGAAGACATCGAGACATAGCCGCCATTTCGGATCGAGGTACCGAGGCTCCTCAGCTCTTCAACTCAGAGGGAAGAACATAGTAGCGAAGTGTACCACCTCAAGGCACATAAAACATCGTCTAACCTTGTGAGTATTTAAGCCAGTTCACATATCCCTAAATAGTAAAGCGCGACGGACACTCATTATATTTAATCATTATATTTAATTAATTATTTAACCACTGAATTTCGAACTCAATCTTATTTCAAACAATCTATCTTTCGATTTATTCATGTAAATTTATTTAACCGTTAGATGGTCTCTCCTTTCCGACGAAGGAATCAGATCGATCGAAACAAGCAGCACCTTCACAGGCTACGCGAACGTAGATCTCGAAGACCTCTAAATCTAAACGTTCAAATTTATCCAACGCGAATAATCATACAACCTCCCTCTTCAGACGCTTATTCGCCAATTAATAATATTCCTTCATACATTGACTATTCTCACCCTCAATTTCCTGAACAGTCTCATTCAGAATCAAATACTTACTTAATCGATCCAAATCATCAAATTTTAACTGACCCTGAATATTACGTCCATGATCAAACTCAACAATTAGCATCTCCGGAATACGATCCATTTTTACAACCCAATTCTAATATTTTCGACGAGGACACCATGGTACTCGCTCCCGACGACGTCAATAATTTCATCCCAGAAGGAGCACAGAATAATTTTAGCTCCTTTATAAACTATCTTAACCAATCTAACGACTCTGAACAGGAGCTCAATAACATTGTAATACAGTTCCAAGCTCATCCTGAACCGAGTCAGGACCAGTAGATTTTGTATCGACATAAAGGATTTATAAATGAATAAACAATTTTTATACTTGTAAAATATCTTTATTTCTTGACCCGACCCGCAGAATTCCTTCTCCTTCCGACTTTCTCAATCGAATCTCAAGCTCTCGGCATCCCAGGGTATAGCCGGCCTAGCAGGTTGCCCTAAAAAAGTAGAGAGCAGCTTCTTGAACGTTTACCGAGGTAGACGCGAGAGAAGACCGACTTGTGCATAAGGTGATTTACCGTAAGGTGAATTGCCGGACATAACAAGGGAACGATCTACGTCAGGGCAGCAAGGCGCGCGACATTGATGTTGGAGTTAAAGAGTGTTGATGAAACGATCCACGTCAGGGCGGCAAAGCGCGCGACATAGATGATGCAGTTAAAGAGTGTTGATGGAACGATCCACGTCAGGGCGGCAAGGCGCTTGACATAGACGTTGAAGTTAAAGGGTATTGATGAATCGATCCACGTCAGGGCGGCAAGGCGCTCGACATAGACGTTGAAGTTAAAGGGTATTGATGAATCGATCCACGTCAGGGCGGCAAGGCGCGCGACATTGATGTTGGAGTTAAAGAGTGTTGATAAAACGATCCACGTCAGGGCGGCAAGGCGCTTGACATAGACGTTGAAGTTAAAAAGTATTGATGAATCGATCCACGTCAGGGCGGCAAGGCGCTCGACATAGACGTTGAAGTTAAAGGGTATTGATGAATCGATCCACGTCAGGGCGGCAAGGTGTTCGACATAGATGTTGGAGTTAAAGAGTGTTGATGAAACGATCCACGTCAGGGCGGCAAAACGCGCGACATAGATGATGCAGTTAAAGAGTGTTGATGGAACGATCTATTATGCGTCAGGGCAGCAAGGCGCTCGACATAGACGTTGAAGTTAAAGGGTGTTGATGAATCGATCCACGTCAGGGCGGTAAGGCGCGCGACATAGATGTTGGAGTTAAAGTGTGTTGATGAATCGATCCACGTCAAGACGGCAAGGCGCGCGACATAGATATTGGAGTTAAAAGGTGTTGATGAAACGATCCACGTCAGGGCGGTAAGGCGCGCGACATAGACGTTGGAGTTAAAGGGTGTTGATAAAACGATCCACGTCAGGGCGGCAAAACGCGCGACATAAACGTTGGAGTTAAAGTGTGTTGATGAATCGATCCACGTCAGGGCGGCAAAGCGCGCGACATAAACGTTGAAGTTAAAGGGTGTTAATGAATCGATCCACGTCAGGGCGGTAAGGCACGCAACATAGACGTTGAAGTTAAAGGGTGTTGATGAATCGATTCACGTCAGGGCGGCAAGGCGCGCGACATAAATGTTGGATTTAAAGAGTGTTGATGAAACAATCCACGTCAGGGCGGCAAGGCGCGCGACATAAATGTTGGAGTTAAAGAGTGTTGATGGAACAATCCACGTCAGGGCGGCAAGGCGCGCGACATAGACGTTGGAGTTAAAGGGTGTTGATGAAACGATCCACGTCAGGGCGGTAAGGCGCGCGACATAGACGTTGAAGTTAAATGGTGTTGATGAATCAAACCACGTCAGGGCGGTAAGGCGCGCGACATAGATGTTGGAGTTAAAGAGTGTTGATGAAACGATCCACGTCAGGGCGGCATAGCGCGCGACATAGATGATGGAGTTAAAGAGTGTTAATGGAACGATCCACGTCAGGGGAGCAAGGCGCTCGACATAGACGTTGAAGTTAAAGGGTGTTGATGAATCGATCCACGTCAGGGCGGTAAGGCGCGCGACATAGATGTTGGAGTTAAAGAGTGTTGATAGAAAAATGGCTTTTGGTGCGTTAGTCAGTGCTCGGGGCGATGGGAATATGAGAATGAGAATGAAGGGAGTTATTAGATAAATAACAGGAGATCTGTCTTTAAGTTAGAATCTATTATTTAATGTTGATGTATTTTCTTATTGATAGGGCAATTGGAAGATGATTGGATAATGATTAAAGGAAATTTGCGGGACCTTCGAAACTCGTTCAAATTTTTGTGTAATGTCGGAGTGTTGGATGATCTATGTAATTAACAGATCTTTATTGTTAAGACGACGAACTCTTTGTAAATCTGTGATCTGCCTGGCCAGCTTCGCTCCCTCGCAAAGACCTCGGTCGTGGGGTGTTTATGGCGAAATCAAACTTTAGGTTGTACGATGCTTTGAAGTTCTTTATTTGTCTTTAACCCGGTTACAAATTGTGCGAGATTAAGAATTAGGAAGTCAGCGAGGTCGACGTCTAACCCGTGATTTGAACAATATATCAAGTTACAAATTTAAGCGGGGTTACAGCGGTTAGGTGTCGTTGACACCTAATACATGTATAGTATACATATATATTTTATTTAATCATATCTGTAAATGTTTGTATAATTGTAATAACTTTTAACGATACATTGCACATTTATTTCAATTGCAACAGAATGAATTTATATTCTTGTATGAATATTGAAAATAAAGAATGGGCCCCTCCATCGCCCATTCTCGTGAGAACGCAACCATATATTTTTTTTCGTCTCTCCGATTTTAACACGACATACATATTTCTGTCTGATAATTTTTTTCTTGATGATACTTTTTGAAATGTCATGAAGCCTAGGTCAAATTAGAAACTTATTGCACTTGTTTTAATGCAGCGCTTACAGCAGCTTTTATAAAGCGCCAGAGCAGCCGATATTTTATTTTGGCGCTTACGGCAATTTTTATACAGCGCTAGAACAGTTGATGTTTTAATGTAGCGTTTACGGCAGCCTTTATACAGCGCCATTATTTAATCTGTTCTAAGAACAATATGTATGCCCCTTGTGCTCCTTTGAGCCATTTTTTCTTGAACACTTCCATATCATTAGAGTAATACCATTTCGATTTTGTGTCAGCTCTCAACATACACGTGTAGTGACCACGATTCATTTCTTCACCTTCGTGAAATATAGCGCTTATTAGCTTGTACCTTTTTTTATTAATCGTGATATTACTCGTCGGCACGGCGGTAATCCGATTGTTGATAATTTTTTTAGAAGCACCGTTTACAAAAGTATATAAATTGAGCTGTATTACTACGACGGATAAAGTTGATTCAATTACGGTTTTCTTTTTCAACACGGTACCCTTACATTCGTTACAATTGCCGTTTATCGTTTCCCATTTAGAAAATTCTACATTAATCAAACTTTGTAGAGTGACACCTTTTTTCCTTTTTAATGTCGAATGTATAGGTAATATTAACAAACTACTGCTTTCCAGCTTAGTTACATTGTAATTACATTTGACATTCGAGCAACATATTACGTGCTTTAATTCGAGTTCTAATACATCATTGATGTCGGAATACGTCGACATTAGAGCCGTAAAAAATTCCGAAACATCTTGTTGTGTTTGTTCTTCGAAGCTTTCCGACAGATCTTCTAACCGTTTGAATGTTGCAATATTTACGTTCACCATACGCGCAGATAGCATAAATCAATGCATTCGATGCTTTATTTTTCAGTATTTGTTGCTTAATACGTACGCAATGAAACGCACATTGTAATATTACATTAGCGTAACACGAAACAGCATCGTTATTGCAAAGGCCATATATTTTTCACGTAACTATACTTTCTGGTTCCTCACTATCATAATTCTGCATATCATCAATGATATTAGGGATAGCCCATCGACGATCGTACATTTTCACAACCTATTTCTCGGACTGATTGATTTGTGGCAGTTCAGATTTGAATATAGATCTCAGTCGATTATATTCTACAATGGCTCTCGAGTTTGCTTTAACTGATGCTGGATTGAAATTTATCAAATGTAGGCCTTCCAATTTACTTACTCGTGACAAACCTACATAGGCTTGACCATCATTGAATACAGTCGTTCCTAAATCCATCATTGCATTGTTACATGTAATTCCTTCGATTATAAATAATTCGACATTCTTTAATTTGTCTCTCAAAGTTTTCAAGACCATGTCTGACAATTGCGTATATTTTGGTGTAGATTTATGACTAACCGGTAGTTGAAACATTCTATGGATTGTCAAGCCATCGATATTGAATGCTGCGATACTTGTGGGAGCAGATGTGGCAGTCGTTTTTTCCAAATATATTCTGATGCAATGTTTAATCGTTTCAATTAGAAAACTTTTCCCTGTACCACCCTCGCCACTTACGTACAGTCGCAGAATCTGATTCTTATCTTGTAAAACTTGGCATACTCCATCAAAGACTCTTTTCTGGTCTTTGTTCAATTGCGACATCATTTGCGATAAATCAATCTTACCAAAATCTTCCAGATCTTTCATCGCGTCGTCAGCTTCTATCGGATTACAATCCAGTTCATCGTCATCGGATTTGTCTCTGTCTGCTGTTTTCAGATCATTTTCGCGCTTCTCGATTAATTCAGCAATGTTCTCAAAAGCTTTCTGTATTTCTTCGAGCCTTTCGTGATATTTCATTGCCTTTGTTAAAACAGACTCTGAATTCTTAAAGGCATCCGTGTAAGTCTCGAATGTACCTTTGAGTTCACTCAAATCTCTCCATGGTTTGAACAGAAGAAGTAGCGAGTAAAAGTATTTTTCGGGCTCAGTTTTTATATTAAATCGATAATGGTTAATTAAATAACCCTTTTTTCGTTTTTTTAAAAATAAACCCGACGCCAGTTTGTAACACTTGACTTTGTCAATATTTGACATTTGTTTCGTAATTTCCCAGAATCTGGCAAAATCGTACAAATTCAATGATTCTAATTCCTGAGGTCTATTTGGATAGTAATCATCCATGAGTGACGAACAGTAAATATTCGTAGAATTTTCATCAAGAGCTTAAATTTCATTAAATGTTTTAACTTTTCTATTTCTCACCTCATTAACATCGATCCATTTGACCATGGTATCATTATCCGTACCGTACAAGGGATTCCCTTATAGTGTATCCGCAGCTTCTAAAGCACCGCATTCTCTGATATTTAATAAACGCATTGCAAAATTCCATAGTTTTGATGCCAAGGACTTATTTGAATCTATCACTTCAAAGTCTGTATTGCATTTTTCCGACTTTGTCGTGTATTTTGTTAAATATGAGTTTAAAAACTCTGATTTTTCTCTAATAAATTGTATGTCCATATTTCCCTCCCAGGCTAATTTGATAGACGGATTATAATCATTTACAAAGTCTTTCCGACTCTTTGCGAGGAAGATCGTACAATCTGCTCTTACTGCGTAAATTTTTTCTACCGACTATCGAAGTGATAAAGTTTCTTAAAACGAAATTCTCAGTAACTGACCGAGGAAAATCGAACCGACACTTTCTGTATATATTAGTTTCCGTTTTTTTCGTACGCATGCAATACGAGTTATGTTTATGTATCTGATCACTTATTACCGTATCGTACAACGTTGACGAAACATTTTCATCTGTAATTTCACACGTTACGTATTTTTGAATAAACGTTGCAACTTCTTCATCCGGCAATTTTCCTAATACTGGAGCATTTTTTCTCCAAATCATACAATGCATGTGCTGGATACTTCTACGTTGATATTCCAGTCGCCAGAAGTAATGAATAACCTTTCCTATTGGATTATCGGACGAACAAATAAAATCAATCATGGCTTTGAGTTTTATGCACATGAATCTAGAAGTACTTACAGGGTCGTATGCGACTAGTTCGCTGATGCCTAACTTCTCTTTATCGGGATTCATATCTCGTAAATATTCACCCAAATCGGACCATTTCCATTCACTAGGACTCAAAGTCAAAAACCACGTCGCTGGACCGTAATGTAAAGTCATGCATTTTACATTATTGGACGGTTGTCGCCAAAATTGATCCGTATTTCTCAATTTTGCAAAAATACTCATTAAATTCCATTCTAATTCGTAACCTTTCAATTCGTTCAAGTATCTACCAGCAGTGTATCTCTCTCGTGGGTTAGTAACCATCATCGTATAATAGATACCATTTTTCAATTGTCGGTAGTTAGCATCATTGAGAAGGAAGAACAGATACTGCAGATTCAACCTGAATCTACTATGTTTCGACATCAATCGTGTTCTAATCTATAAATATTCCAACAATGCAAAGTTTCTATCTTCTCGTTGTCCATTGACACCATCAGGATATAAATCAGGGAAACACATGACATCCAGATATTTATAACAGTTATCCATTGGAAAATCTTCAATTTTCACCATTTGATAAAGCTTCAATGTAGATTCGTTATCGATTCTTTTCGCGTGTATTGGGTATATTGTATACTGATCGTTAATATCCGAATGTTCAGTGATTTGTGTGAGAAAAGCCGTACGTTTTAAAACGGTTTGATCATTATTATTTTTGTTTTGCTGTACATTGTGTTACGTCTAGTGGGGGTCGCGGCTGCGAAAATTTGAATGCAGAGCTCGGCTTTTTCCACGAGACACGATCGCTATTACGGGTACGCGAATCTATGCGATTCTCCCCGGGGATACCCGCGATCTGAGGTTATTCGCGCTGGAACTGAGGTGATCGGTTTTTT
>NW_028190783.1:0-54969 GCF_048542155.1 Nylanderia fulva | reverse complement strand
CTATGACTTTCTACCAATTTTCGCTCTGTTCCGGGCTATTTCAACTCCTTTCCTGCTATTCAACTCCTGTTCCTGCTACTTCAGCTCCTGTTCCTGCTACTCAGCTCCTGTTTCTGCTACTTCAAATCCTTCTTCTTCTTCTACTTTGGGAAAAAAGCTTTACGCACCTACCCACCAAAGAAGAAGAAAGTCCATTTCGCAACGAAATCGTCACTTGGGGGGAGTTACTGTAGCATTCATCATCCACACCTTTCATTTACACTCTACACTTTTTATACACCCTTACATTTTTTCACTGCACTTTTAAACTTTCCCTCTTTTTACATTTGTAATAACTTCAATTCATTAATATAACATAATGTTTTTAAAAAATCAATATTTCCATAACAAACACATTCATTCATTTATTTTACATATTAATTCTTTTTGTTCTTTCGCTTTATACTTTCAATGAATAAACATTACTTTTTTCAAAGATCTGGTGAATTATTTATAAGTCGCTACAAACCCATACATCCCAAAAAATATGGGTTTCCCTCCAACCCACAAGAAAGACGAAAGATCTCGTATCAATTTTGGGGAACAAGAGGCTATTATGGTCGAAAGTATGGAGAAAAATACTGTGCGGGAGGGGAGTAGGGTATACTATGGGGGTTCTAACTCAGGGGCAATGAGGGGGGTGCGGGGCGGGGGGGGGAATCCGGGGCGAGGGGGGTGACGTCACGCGGGGGGGAGGGGGCTTATCAGTAGATAAGCTTTTTCTTTGTTTTATAAACATATCAGAAAACCTGAAGGGGGATCATGTTACCTGATAAGGGGATCATGTTACCTAATATTTATAAAAAAGATAAAATAAGGGGATCATGTTACCGATATGTTTATAAACAAGATAAGATAAGATAAGCGGCGTCTTTGAGCGGTATCAAAGTTTTCATAAATTTTCTCCGAAAATCCAAGATAAGATAAGCTAAGTTTTCGAATCCAAGATAAGCGGCGTCTTTGTAAGGTATCAAAGATAAGCGGCGTCTTTGAGCGGTATCAAAATTTTCATAAATTTTCTCCGAAGATAAGATAAAAATTCTGCGAATGGTTGCCGCATTTCGAGCGCCGACAATCAGGGGGGAGGGGCGGGGGTTGCGTTTCTTCTCCTTATACGTTATCTGTATATTTCTAAGAAATATAATCAAATTCTAAGAAGGGCCACCGCTTGGCATACGCCGACAATCAAGGGGGTTGCGTTTCTTCCCCCATACGTTATCTGTATATTTCTAAGAATATAATTAAATTCTAAGAAGAGCCGCTTGGATCCGAGCGCCAACAATCAGTTCTCTGAAAATCTAAGATAATCAAATTTTAAGAAGGGCCACCGCTTGGCATACGCCGACAATCAAGGGGTTGATACATGATCTATACATATATTTCTAAGAAATATCAGCGGGTAAAGTTTCAGGGCGAACAAGTTGCTGCCTGCAACCTCGCCGCTTGCGACCTCGCTGCCTGCAATCTCACCGCTTGCGGTCTGCGACATGTTTTTGCATGGGATTGTATATCACCCTCGCGGTACCTCCCCAATAAGCGGCGGTTCTTTATTGTTTATCTTAGGAAGAAATACCAGCGCCGATAACCAGCGGCTGCAGGAATTTATAAACAAAACAAGCGCCGAAAATTTACGTCATCTAAATTTTTCTCGTTCGTACGTTGACGAACAAAGGGTTGATCGGGGATATATAATGAGGACCGATGCCGCTGCCGGGCCATAGTACCACTGGCGAGCGCATGCTTTCCTCAAGGAAAAAAATAGCTGTGAGAAAAAAGTTTAGTGTGCAAAGAAGTTTTTTGTAATAAGTGTGAAAAAGTGAATTTTTTACAAAAATGGAGAGCGCACCGCAAAATCATGCAGTGTCATGAGAAGGGGTGTTATAAGACTGCCGAGAGATGGTATAGACATCTCGAGGTATGCTGTCACAATGAAAAAAAAGATAACCCGTTTTGTAATAAACGTGAAGCGGCGACTTCAATTGTACAATATGTACGAAATCGCGAACTTGGTGTGCGAAAACCGCATACAAGACGTGTAGCCCAGTTCCTGGAAACGCATGAAGACATTGTAAGAGTGGCTGGTGATTTATCTAAATGCACCAGATCGTCTAAACGACACAAGCGAGTCGCATGTTATCAGCGTCGCTACAAAAATTGCACAGAATATTTTACTGTGGACAACCTTTATTTTGCCGACATGGATATGCCTTCACCATCGGTATCATGCAAAACACAATCATCTGATTATGATTCGGACCAAGAAATAGAGGAGTCAGATAGGAGAGAACCGCCATCGTCGTCATCGTCATCATCGCCAGATTTCTTGTCGGCAGCCTATTTATCTTTTCTGTGATAAAATAGGTGTACAATATATGCGAAGAGTATAGCAGTGTTTATGAGATAAGTTTTATCACGCGTGAAGAGAGGATTGTAGTAAATGTGTCAAGACATATTTTCACGAGGTGTAAACAAAACAATAATCAACTGCTGCAGCGGCTGCTCTTTTACGACCGATCATCTTTCTTTCTGAGATAAGTTCGATCGCATGTGAAGCACAAAGGGCTGAACTATATATTGAGGACCGATGCCACTGCCGGGTCATAGTACGGTGACATTTGCGAGCATAGTAGTGAGCGAGTAAATAGTTTTTTGTGATAAAAAATGGAGAACGCAGCGCGTAAGAGCGACAATGAGATGAAGGTGGTGGTCATCCCTGATGACAAGATGGAGGTGGTCGTCGTCCCGGATGACGAGATGGAGATCATAACCATCTCCGACGACGACAGTGACAGTGATGGTGCGATGTACGACCCTGTGTACGACAGGGAGGTGAACAACGTCCTGGACGACATTGAGGAGATGGACATTGATATCGTACCCATTGAAAAAGAAGACGGCGATGACAATGACGATGATGACGATGACGATGACGATGACGATGACGAGACGATGACGATGAAGAAGATGACAATGACGACGGGTACGATAGTGACAACGCTGTCCGGAGTCGGTGAGGGTCCCGGATGTATGGCATACGCGCCACTGCATCCTCGACGAGGACAGCGAGGGTATGCACTGTGGCGTCGTATGTCATGGCGTTCGCCCTACCATGGGGGTCGATTAGGATCTGTATGCCTGTTTCATGAGAACAGGGGCAGATTCCTAAGCATCACGACGTCGAGGACACACAACATCGCGGTACATAATGTACCCGAACTGCGTTGCGAGGATTGCCGGGAAAGACTATACTGTTCTACCTGGCCAACGCTTGTCCCCACATGTCAAGGACGTGAGTATATATAATATGTCAAAAATATATATACTATGTCAAAAAATATATAAAATATTAAATTATTATATTTCTATGCACAGATGTCGAGTCCGATGACAGCGATGGGTGATGCGACCCCCCCTCCTCTCACTGTCCCTTCAGGGGCTGTAAGTATATTAAATACCAAAAAAAATCTATAAACATATTAAATTATTGTTATTATATTTCTATGTGTAGATGCCACTACCTCGAGCCGCCCACAATCTCTCTCTCCTCTCTCGTGCTCACTCGCCGTACCGTATATTTTTTATATTTTTATATTTTATATTTTTTATATTTTATATTTTTATATTTTTATATTTTTTAATATTTTTATATTTTTTTATTTTACATATATTATTTTTTATTTTTTATTTACACGCACAGTAGAGAGGGGTTTGGAGTCAATAAATACCGCGGAAGTGACGAACCGCGGTGTCCTCATCTCTACTGCAACACATGTACAAGTACACACACGCATACACACATGCACATACTCTGACATATGAGGTGTAAATCCGACCGGCAACCTCCACGCGGTACACCTCGGGTAATGCTAATGCCGGCGGTAATATATTAAATAAAAAAATATTAATATATAAAATGTTTATTAATTTAAAAAAATGTTTCCCTTCTTCTTTCCTTATAGAAAAAAATATGTAAAAAACTAATGTAAAAACTAATGTAAAAAAAATATGAATAAAAAAGTAATGAATAAAAAAAAAAATGTTTTTCCTCCTCTCCTTCACATCTCTCGCCGTCGCATCCCTCGCCGCAACATCTCTCTCTCGCAAAATCCAGGCTTGGATCTCTCTCGTTCACCGTCGCATCTCTCGTTCACCGTCGCCTCTCTCGCCGCCGCATCTCTCGCCGTCGCCTCTCTCGCCGCTGCATCTCTCGCCGCCGCATCTCTCGCCGTCGCCTCTCTCGCCGCTGCATCTCTCGCCGCAGGCCCGAGCTGCCACATCCAGGCTTGGATCTCTCTCGCCGCAGGCCCGAGCCGCCACATCCAGGCTTGGATCTCTCTCGCCGCAGGCCCGAGCCGCCGACTCTCTCACCGCCGCGCGCTACCTCTCTCTCTCTCGCTCCGACGGGAGAGCTCGTATACCGCCGCGCGCTGAATCCAGGCTTGGATCTCTCTCTCTCTCGAATGCGTGCGTCTTCTGTCTCACTTCCGCATCTCTCTCGAATGCGTGCTGCGTCTTCTCTCTCGAATGCATGCGTCTTCTCTCTCACTTCCGCATCTCTCTCGAATGCGTGCTGAATCCAGGCTTGGATCTCTCTCTTACTATCACGCGCTGCGTCTTCTCTCTCGTAAGATAAAATTATCGATTCTGCCGCAGCATGGATGGTCTTATCTCGTAAGATAAAAATATCGATTTTTTTTCTCGCTGAATGCATTGTCCTTGACACAATAATTATATCTCGCAAAGTATGTAACGGGTGGCGCGCAAATAAAGTACACCATGATATATACATATAAGTATTTATTCATCTTATATTTAATACATAATTATATAGTTTTATTACATATTAAAAACTAAAGCCACCAGCTCGCAATCGACAAGTTGGTGCATGTTGAAGACATTGCTAGCGCGTATCGCATTCGACAATTCTCTCGCATTCGTTACAGTGGATGCAATATTGTAGAATTGAGTATATTTGATATCACCGTTGCGACGAGCCTCGTCAATACGATCGAACATTATTTCGATACATGAATCGAGCTCGAACAACGATGTAACGTCGATTCGACCATCATCATGCGCACGTCCGCTGATTCGAGACTTATGAGCTTGGTGCCGTTTATCTTGTGAAAACGCACTGTTAGCGGCCCGACACTTATGCAATTATACACATCGTTGTTGGAGGAGGAGTCATTGTTCAGGTAATTGTGAATAGCGTGGCGTTGCTCGTAGAGTCCTTTCCACGTTTCGAGAGATAGTAATAGCTGTTTTCCCCGATGATCTCCTATGGCGATCTCCACGTAACTCGGCGGATCCACTCTGATGCCGATTTCGAGGAATTTGAATTCCGTTGCCGTCAATGCGTATCGTCTAAGTCCGAAATTATTGTAATCTCTTCTTGTCGTCTCGCTCGATACTCAGTGATTTTCTGCCTGATCGTGAGAGAGCCGCGATACCGAAAATCGCCGATACTTATATCGGCTCCTAATTTTATCCCTTCTTGTCAGGCGTGGGCCAATCGCTAAGCGACAACTAAACTGTGCTCTGGTTTGTCTTTCGAACGGTCGCGTCTGTTGTTTTCTAAACTGATTAAGTCTCTTATTGTCGCACACAGTAACATAAATATAAATAATCGAATACGAGGACGAAACGACAAGGCGCATTCGGCAAATAACATGATAGCGCGACACGTATAATACATCTTGAAAATAATAATTGCAAACGCTTACAATATGATGATATATATAATCGTTTTGACGGTGATAACGGGCGCTCTAGGCCTCTATTTTTATTTCTTGAAGAATTGAATTCTTTCAAAAAATATAATATACCGTACAAAACATCATTGCCCATGTTCGAAATATGGCACTATTGATCTTCGATCCTAAATCGTTTGTCGATTTAATCAAGAAAATTTACAATTTACATCCTGAGGCTACAGTACGTCCGCATGTTTGATTTGTTCGGGCCCAGTTACAGTACTTCCGTGATTCCCGATCTTATTAAATCTATTACGTTGAAAAATTTCGACTTATTCCCGAGCCATCGCACCATAATCGAGGAACACCAAGAATCCTTATTTGCCAAAAATCTTTTTGCTCTCAAAAGGAGAAAGATGGTGGCAAATACGGTCTTTATTGAGTCAGCTTTCACGTCCAGCAAGATGAAAAAGTATGTTTAAACTGATGTCGGATTACCGCTGTTAAATTTAGCAACTATTTGATACAATGCCAACAAAAAAAAGGATAATGAATATAAAAAACGTTTTTACGAGAATACACAAATAACGTTATAGGCTACTTGCGCCTTTGGTGTCAGTTTTGATTTCTATGAGAAATCCGAAAAACGAATTTTACGTTTATGGTAGGGAGGCAACTAATTTTGAAAGGTATTGCCTTCTAAAAATATATGTATATAAAAACTTTCCTTGGCTGGCAAAAATTCTTAAATTAAGACTATATTCGTGAACAGATAGCAGTTTTTTTTTCGAATCTCATGAAAGCGCCATAAAAACTAGAGACGCGAACAGTATCGTTCGTCCGGACATGTTGCAAACTGATGATGGAATCCAGAGATAAGAAAGCAAAGAACTGTCTGTGAAGATATGGTATCTCAAGCATTCATTTTTTCGTTTGGCGGCTTTGATAGCACTTCGACGTTAATGTATTTTGCCGCTCACGAAAATCGCGGTGATCAGGAAATACAAAAAAAGCTTCAAACAAAATTGATCAGGTCTTGGAAGAATCAAATGGACAAGCACCATACGAAATGATTAATAATAACATAGAATACTTGGATGCAATAATTAACGAGGCTTTCAGAATATATCCACTGCAATAATGGACAGAGTATGTGTGAAGGAATTGAGTGCCTCCGACGTTTACCAAGAATGAAATTTTTTATTATAAAAAAGGAGAAGCTATGTGGATACCAGTTTACGGTGTTCATCATGATCCACGACACTTTAACGAGCCTGAAAAGTTCAATTCGAACGATTCTATTTCTTGATGAGCGAAAAAAAAAAGATTCTCAAACTCAGGAGTTTACTCCTTCGGGATGGGTCCTAAGATGTGCATTGGTATCGATTCGCTTTAATGGAAACAAAAGTTTTGCTGTTTCATTTATTCGCACGTTGCGATTGAAAACTGCGTAAAAACACAACCGTTATCGCTCAAGATCGCTAAGGGCAGTTTCAATATGCAACCCGAAGGTGGTTTTTGGCTGAATGTGTCACCGAAGAAAAATTATTCATCATACTATTGCTATCGATGGGAAACATTAACACTACGTAAGAAAATTTTATTATTGTATTTTAACAATATCTTAAATTGTAAAAATTGAATAATTTTTGAATAAATTTAATTCTTAATAAAATTAATTTTTTAGTATTTATTTTTAATATTATATTAGAAAAATTCTTTCTGATATTTTGTTCGTCAGTATTTATTGTGATATTAGAAAAAATATTATATTCTTTATTTGTTTCATTAATTTTTCACAACAAATATGCAGTGGCAATCTTAAAATATTAGTGTCATTGGATAAGTTATTCTATGGTATTTTTGAGTAAAATTAAAATTAACATACTTTATTATATATAAAAAAGAATAAATTCCCAAAATTATTATATCAGTCACTAGTATTTAAATAGGAGTTGTAGAAATTATCGACCAAACTAGCGAGTAAATAATTTATTCAGCTTCACGAACGTTTTCGACCATGTAATTTGATCCTTATCAAGTAAAATACTAAAATATTTTTTATTACATAAATAGTTATTTGAACATGATGTTCGATTGGAATAAATTTAACATTTTACATACGGAAAAACACTTAAGGAAGAGAGAGAGTTAGCCGAAATGTTTTATATTAAAAACTTACAACAACATAAACTCACAGAAGGATACGGAGAATCTTAAACGATGGTTTATAACAAAATAATGAAGTCGTGTAATATTCTTTTTTAAAAACATATTAGAATCTAACGATCCTTCGACGGGTTATGATGTTTAATGTTTCGCTTTGTTCTATTGATTGCCTTATATAATTTCAAGAAATGTTACTGACTCAATTGTATAATAATTGTGTTAACTTTAATTTAATTCATTGTAAGTATGGTTTCCAGTTTATATTGAAGGTTTATTTGTGAATTTCTGTACGTAATGACTATTTATGTACAAAAAATATTTTAGTGTTTTACTTGATAAGAATCGCAATCACATAGTCGAAACGTCGTGAAGCTGAATAAATTATTACTCGCTTAGTTTGGTCGATTAATTTCTACAACTCCTATTTAAAAAAAGAATTATTTAAATTCAAATATATTGGCCATTATTATTTATAACATATTACCATTTAATGAGCAGCTTATCAATTCCAAAAGGGATCTTCATGAAATAGGCCTTTTGAACATTGTCATTGAAATTCAAAAAGCCGCTAATTAAAATCCGGATCTCATCTTCGACATTCAAATTTTTAATTCAAAATTTTCAGAACCATAACTTTTAACTGACGTTTACAACATTCTCTCCTAATGTATTGCACATATCTTTCGTAGCCGCAGTTGCATTTTTAATCTTTTTAAATTCATAGAGCATACAATATCTCAAATAATTATATCAACTTCATGTTTATGTGTAATGATTAAGCAACAAATGAATGTAAATTTTGGAAGCACGTGATCTTATAGAAACAATATCAGATAGTATGCGATCAAGCTAAAAGCGCGATTTTGAATACACTAGATTTAGCGCTTTGCGCGCGCCGAACAAATTTTTGCTCCGCGTGTACAAATTTTAATTAGCCGAATTTCAATTATATACATAACTCTAATTCCCGAATTTCTATTATACATATACATAATTCTAATTACATATACATAATTCAAGTCTAATTACATATACATAATTCAAGCTATGTACATAATGGAAATTCAAGAATTAAAATTATGTACATAACTTTAATTCCCAAATTTGAGAATTCAAGTTATGTACATAATTTTAATTCTTGAATTTCCATTATGTACATAACTTAAATTTCCAAATTTCTATAATTTTTACTTGTCGAATTTCTATTAAGTATAATTTCAGTTATTTACATAATAGAAATACGGCGAATTAAAATTATGTGCAGAATAGAAATTCAAGAAGTTAAAATTCGACAATTAAAATTTTATTAAAATTAAATACTGATATAAATTTAGCAAATTAAATTATATACATATACCACACACACACATACACACACACACACACACACGAATTCACATATTAAATTATATAATATATATATATATATATATTATATAAATCGAAATATGGCGAATTAAAATTATGTACACAATTTTAATTATGTACATAATTTTAATTATGTACATAATTTGTTTCATCGAATTTCTATTGTGTGCATAATTTTGTTCGGACAAATCATTATAAGTACAATTAGATCCGATTTAATTTAATATTGCATTTTGAAATCTGTATCGTCGAATTTAATAATATTCTCATTGAGTTTAAGAAAATATCAATCTTCCTAAATCTCTCGAGAACGGCCGTTATGAAAAGTCGAATTTTAAGCAAATATTCCGGTAAATGTTATCGCGCTAATTTCTATAGATACCGTTCTCCGCGTACTTATTTGCGCGCTTTTTTTGTTGTTTTCGTGTTCACATTACAAAGGACACCTATGTCCTCTATATATTTATATGTATTTTCTCCTTTATATTTCTGTACTCTAGATATTATAAATCTGTCGAAACTGTTCCCCCTCTTTATACTTGTTTGTCAAAATTCACGAACTGCCGTTCGCCGACGAATTCAGTCGTCTCTCAGCGGTTCGATCAGAATAAATCGATTAACACGACAAAATTCTCCTCAGATCACTTTCCTATCCACCTCGAGATATTTCCGACAGTCGCCAGTGCCGGATCTCGCGTTTCTCTCAAACAATTTTTATTCTTGAAAGTAGTAATACTAGGGCGGGTTCTGGACCAGGGGCAAATGAGGGGGGTGAGGGGCGGGGGGGTTTTCGGGGGCGAGAGGGGTGACGTCACGCAGAGGAGGGGGTCTTATCAGCAGATAAGCTTATCTTATCAGCTCAGGTTACCTGATAAGAGGCTCATGTTACATAATATGTTTATAAACAAAAGATAAACATTCCAGCGATATCTATTACAAGATAAGATAAACATTCCAGCGATATCTATTACAAACAAGATAAGATAAAACATTCCAGCGATATCTATTACAAACAAGATAAGATAAACATTCCAGCGATATCTATTACAACAAGATAAGATAAACATTCCAGCAATATCTATTACCCATAATAAGGTAAAAAATTCTAGGTAATCAAATTCTAAGAATTATTAATGGCTGCCGCTGAATCCAGGCTTGGATCGAGCGCCGACACTTAGATATTTATTACAGCGATATCTATTACCCATGATAAGGTAAAAATTCTGCGAATGGCTGCCGCCGATTCAGGCTGAGCGCCGACATTCAGATATCTATTACTAAGGGGGTTGTGTTTCGTCATCTAAACTTTCTCTGAAGATAAGATAAGGTTCAGGGTAATCAAATTCTAAGAATTATTAAGAACAAAAGGGCTGCCGACAATCAAGCGGGTTGATATTTATATTTCTAGAAATATCAGCGGGGGCGAACAAGTTGCTGCCTGCAACCCTCGCAGCTTGCGACATGTTTTCGCGAGGGATTGCATTTCACCCTCGTGGTACCCTCCCCCCAATAAGCGGCGGTTCTTTATTGTTTATCTTAGGAAGAAATACCAGCGCCGATAACCAGCTGCTGCAGAAATTTATAAAACAAAACAAGCGCAAAAAAATCTACGTCATCTAAATTTTTCTCGTTCGTACGTTGACGAACAAAGGGTTGATCGGGATATATAATGAAGACCGATGCCGCTGCCGGGCCATAGTACCACTGGCGAGCGCACGCTCTCTTCATTCGGGTTGCAAGAAAAAAAAGTTTAGTGTACAATCAAAGTAGTTATTTCTGTGCAGTATAAGTGAATTTTTGCAAAATGGAAAACGTTGAGCGCGACCTGTTGGAGCTTTCCCGCCAAGTCGCTACCTTGGGCGAATATTTCGGATGGATGCAAAAATGCGAAGAATTTATCGAAGATCTGGAAGAACGCAGCCGTGCCAAGCGTCCGCGACTGTCGATTGACATAGGCAATCTTTAGTGGCGAGAATAGCGCGACTCGAGGGTTGCAAAGGTGCGCTTGCAGGAACGGTTCGGTGAATCCATACCTAGTGGCGGCGGAATTTAGTGGCGGTGGCAATAACGTGCAAAGACTCGTTTGGCGCGAGATCGATACAGCGTTCGATAGCCGTATACTGACCGGTGCGGTAATTAACGGCAGACTATATCGAACCGCGTCAATTTTTGGAAAATGCCACAGACATTGTAGTCGAGAAACGTGGAGAATGTGTTTGGCAGAGACATGCCAGTGTAAAAGTGAACACTGTTTTCAACGGCGAATTTGTGTCCGGTGACAAGCGCGCCATAAAAGTATTAACACGAGAAACTGTGAACTCTTTCGCACGCCCGATGTACGCGAGTGGTACGAGCGCCGCGTAATCGAGCCACGCTAGCATCGCTAGAAGAGTTCCAGGAACGCAATAGCGGCTGGCCATTGTCGCGGATAATAGATTTGACTGTGAATGTAAATAAGTACAATCCTATGCGTGCGGGATGCACACGTCAAATTATCGCACAAAATTATAGCAAAAAGAGCGGTTGTTATGTGCGATCAGCGGACAATGCGTGTTTCGCATGGTCGGTGGTGGCCGCTCTGTACCCCGCTGAAAGAAACATATGGAACGAGAATCCTCCTATTCGCATTACACCACAGTGCTGAATCTCCAAAACATTGAGTTTTTCAGTGACTGTGAATCAAATTAAAAAATTCGAACTTGCAAACGACATCTCCGTAAACGTGTACATCATCGAAAACGAGAACATCGTCCCGCTACGGTCTTTCGGGAAAAAAAGAAGGACAGACATGTCAATCTGCTGTACGCGGAGGACGAACATGGAGTGGGGCATTTTGCGTGCATAAAGAATCTGTCTCGCCTTGTCAGCTCACTGAGCAAAAAGAAATGTAAAAGATATATATGCGATCGGTAAGTATATATATATATTACTATATATATGTAATATATATTAAAATTAAATTATATTTAAAATAATTCTAATTAACGATCAATTAAAATTAATATTAATCAAAATTAATATTGGTCGCTAGTGGTGAAAATAAGCTTAAAAAACTTGACTTCGACGTAACTAGCAAATTTTATTTAATTCTTTCACGACGTTTTTCGACCATTTGGTTGTGGTCCTTTTCAAGTGCAAATTTCTACAACATAATATTACACAATAGTTTTAACATACGAAAACTCATTTAAGTGTTAAATAATAAAATAAATCATAAAATTTTATAAACATACCCATCATTAAACTGAGATTAACGTAACATCACACTTGTGTTATTTAAAATCGAAAGTTAAAGTTAAAAGAGGAACACGTCCCATTGTTATGATGTTGAAGAGTAAAGTTAAAAGAGGGGAGGAACACGCCCATCGTTTATGATGTTTCGTCAAAAGCGACTAAAATTTGAAACCGCGCCACTGAACAATCTTTATTTATTTGTCGTGAAATGTTTGTCAACATTCTCGGTGTCTTTCTAGTAAATTAACCGATTGTCATGCTTCTTTATGAAGAACATTTTAGCAATTCTCTCTCGTTTCTTACATGTTTCCTCGTTTGTCACGTCCGGCCGTATAAATTTTTTCGTTTACTCCAAGTTCCTTAAACGCTATTTGAAAGCGCGCCAAAGCCGGCCATGACGCTTAACTCCGCCTAGAACTAAGGCGTGGCGCTTCGTAGCGCCTAAGGATCTCCCACCACGGTGAGAGCCCCTACTCCGGAGAGTCCCCCTCTCCAGGCCGCCGCAGGCCCGAGCCGCCGCGAAACGAAGGCCCTCAGAGCAGTTCCCGAATTTCGGCAGTTCTCTGCGCGACACCGAACAGTATAGTCGCCACTCCTAAATTCTAACTCTAAGTCCAAATTCTAAATCCTACTCTAATTCTAAAATTCTAACTCTAAGTATAATATTCTAACTCTAAATTCTAAGTCTAAATCTAAATTCTAATTCTAAGTTTTAGTCTCGAATTTTGTACTACTATACGAATAAATCGTGTGTATTCATGTGTGAAAACTAGTGTTCAGTATTCTTCCAAACTTCCACTCCCGTGAATAAAATACGATAGCGTTTAAATTTGTCATACGGCGTTTGAATTCAGCATTAATTCAAAACTGTGTTTGGAGCGGACCACCGCGTCATCACAGTCAGAATTAACATTCTCAGCATTTGCCAAAATAAGGAATTGATAGTGAGGTCCGCCGCATATCAACCCTCCTTATTTGAGTAATCATTCGAGGATGCATCAAATTCAATATGCCTAAGACGCGACGCGCAGGAAGGAAGAATCAATTACGAAAACTAAACCGACTTTATCGCGAATCAGCGGACCGAGAATATTCTCAATTCCTCGGAGTGGAATATCAGCGCCGATCCTGAATACGAGAACATTTTCAACATTAAAAATAATAACAACGACGAACTCCTACAGTGGAAGTGCATACCAATAACGTTCCAACCACGACGCCTGCCGCCGCCAAACATCCCCAGTGAACGACCCTCGCCGCACGCACTACCTCCAAGTACGAGCCGACACGATCAAGAAAAGTGCTACTAAAGGTAAGTGAAAATTCACGTTAACCTAAGGAATCGCGCGTGTTAGCAAATTCAGAGACGCTTTCTACCACGTGGAAGAGAACATTCTAGAAAAATCTCCGACGCATTTTCCTCTTTTCCATCGTCACTGCGGAAGCTATAAAAAAAAAGGTCGGGCTATAAAACTAGGGTCGAACCACCACATGCGGTGCCACCCTCGGAATTCTAACACGGAAAAACGCAAATAGTTCAATCTCTTAAAATCTTTGTGTCTCAAGAAATAACTTCGTAAATCCGTACAACAAAGTAGTCATTTAAACAATAATCAATTGAGAACACTTTCGATTTACCGACGTTACCGACAATATACCGACATACGTTCTTTTACCAACATTACCGACGATATACCGACATACGTTCTTTTACCGACGGTTATTCGACATATACCGACATACGTTCTTTTATTACCGACATTACCAACCATATACCGACGAACGTTCTTTTAACCAACGGGTTATCGACACCTTACTGGCCCTTACCAGTGTTTTACTGAACAATTACCGACGGTTTTGCCGACGACTACTGACTTCTCGATAACTGCCGAATTCACCGAAAATCGACGAGGCGAATGACGCATTATCAATCCGATCACCTCAGTTCCAGCGCGAATACCTCAGATCGCGGGTATCCCCGGGGAGAATCGCATAGATTCGCGTACCTGTAAATAGCGATCGTGTCCGTGGAAAAAGCCGAGCTCTGCATTCAAATTTTTCGCAGCCGCGACCCCACGAGACGTAACACGTATGGTAAAATGGTCGGTGATTTCCAATCAAAGTTATGTCCAAAAATCACATCTGTGTTTGCTCAAAACCGAAATGATTAGACTCATGTAATTTAATATTGCTGGCCATGTCCTTCACTCTAAGTGCATAAATGTCTTTTCGTTTATATCCAATGTATGATGCATTACGTCGTGAAATAATTAAATAAAATTTGCTAGTTACGTCGAAGTCAAGTTTTTCTAAGCTTAAATTTAATTAAATTTTTTATTTTTACAAATGGTTTACACACTATTTCGGAGCGGCGGATAAATTGCAGGCGCATACGGAAGATTGCGGGAAACTGAACGACTGCGCTATTCGGTTGCCGAGCGAGACTGACAAGTGGCTCAGCTTCGACAACTATACAAGGAAGGAGCGGCATCCGTTTGTAGTGTACGCCGACCTCGAGTGTGTTTTGGCAAAGACCGAAGATGCCAAGAATTATCAACACCATCAAGTGTTCAGCATCGCGTATTATGTACAGTGTTCGTACAACAGTTCGTTGTCCGCGTACAATTCCCGCCGTAGTGTCGATTGCGTTGCATGGTTCGCCGAACAGCTTAAAAATTTAGCAATTCGCATAAAAAATATTTTAACAACCAATGTTCCCATGGTAAATTTAACGCCTGACGAGTGATTAAAATTTCGCACCGCGACGCATTGTCACATTTGTGAGAAATCGTTTGACGAAAACGATACACGCGTCCGCGATCATTGTCACCTCACCGGGCGGTACAGGGGTCCCGCACACTCAAATTGTAACTTAAATTACAAAGAATCATTTTGTATCTCTGTAGTCTTTCACAATCTGTCCGGCTACGACGCGCATTTTATTATCGAGGACATAGCCACAGCGTTCGAAGGGGAAATCAAATTACTGCCGATAACAAAGGAAAAATATATATCATTCTTCAAAAACTGTTAAATTGACGCAAGACAACAATGCGAAAAAATTATATCAATACGGTTTATCGATTCATACATGTTTCTCAGCGCTAGTCTCACAAATTAGCGTCATTTTGGATAAAGATAAACTAAAAATTTTTACATTCGGAATATCAAAATTTATCGACAGATACGTTAAATTTATTGACACGGAAGGCGTCTTTTCATACGAAATACATAGACTGCGTAGACAATTACAAGACACACGTTACCCGCCGCGCGACTCATTTTACAGTTCCCTGACCGGATGTACACAGTATCGGAGAGTGATTACACGCACGCCGAGACCGTCTGGAGCCCGATTCTCCTTCGAAGGCGCTAGGTGATAGTATATGCGGATTTTATATTTTAAAAATGATTTGTCTTGTTATTGCGAGACATATTTGAAAAGTGTTTGCGACAGTGGTATAAAAAGTTATGGACTCGATCCCGCGTAATTTATTTATACTCTCCCGGATATACATGGGACGCCATGTTAAACAAATATAAAATTTGAATTATTAACAGACATTGACATGGTAATGTTTGTCGAACGGGGTATACGCGGCGGCCTTAGTCAATATTCAGGTCGATACGCACAGGCAAATAACAAGTACATGCAATCGTACGACCCATCGAAACCCTCATCTTACCTCATGTATTTTGATGTAAATAATTTGTACGGATGGGCAATGTGTCAACCATTGCCGTATGCCAATTTTCGATGGGTCGACGATGTATCGAATTTTGATATATCATCTATCGCGTTCAATTCGTTTATAGGCTATGTTCTCGAAGTCGATTTAGAGTATCCGCAGCATCTTCATGACGCGCACATTGACCTAACGTTTTGACCGACGCGCGATAAGCCGCCCGGCAAGCGGAAGTATAAACTCCTCGCAACGCTTTACGATAAAAAGCGCTACGTAATACACTATCGTAATCTGCAGCAGTGCACGCGCCACAAGCTACGCATAACAAAAATATATCGCATACTACAATTCACGCAGTCAGCGTGGCTTCAAAAATACATCGAACTCAACACACAGTTTAGAACACAAGCGAAAAACGATTTTGAAAAAAATTTATATAAATTGATGAATAACGCGGTATTCGGCAAGACAATGGAAAATGTGCGCAATCATGTGGATGTAAAATTATTAACAAAATGGGACGGACGGTACGGTGAGGAGGCAATAATCGCGAAACCAAATTTTCATAGTACAAGCATATTTTCGGAAAAATTAGTTGCCATAGAATTACGCAAACTCGAAGTTAAATTCTACAAACGTCGGCATGTGCACACTCGACGTATCAAATGTATGTCTTATGAATTTTACCACGAATACATGTCACCACTCTATCGTGACAATTGTAGAGTAATGTACACTGACACGGATAGTTTAATATATCAAATTAAATGTCAGGATGTCTATAAAATATGAAACGCGATATCGCTCGATTCGATACCAGCGATTACACTGCGAATAATGTGTACGGTATACCGCTCGCGAATAAAAAGGTGCCGGGTCTGATGAAAGATGAGAATATGGAATGATAATGACTGAATTCGTCGGGCTTAGAGCAAAAATGTATGCTTTGGCGGGTGGACGGTAAAAAGAACACTAAAAAGACAAAAGGTGTCAAAAGTAACCGTCGTAGCGCGTAGTATAACATTCGACGATTATACGCGCTGTCTTAATGACGAGATTGAAATGACGCGTCAGCAGTCATGTATAAGATCAAAATTGCATAAAGTGTATACCATCAGCGAGACAAAAATTGCTTCTAAGTCCCTACGACGACAAACAGTATGTCGTACCTGATTCGACCGACACCTTGCCGTGGGGACATTATCGAATACCGTTGTAAATAAATTATATTTATATTATTATGTAAGGATGTATTAATGAGAATTATATATTTTTTGTATATATTTGTTATATATTTCATATATGTTATACAATATATAGTTTATACAATGATTGGAATAAAATACATTTAAATAACATTGTTTTTATGTATCCAAGAGTTTGTGCGAAACTGTCGAATCCCAGCCATTTCACGTAAACCTCGTCACCCCTCAGTAGGTTATACTATGGGGGTTCTAAACTCAGGGGCAATGAGGGGGGTGCGGGGCGGGAGGGAATCGGTGGCGAGGGGGGTATGACCGTCACGCGGGGGGAGGGGGTTTATCAGTAGCTAAGCTTATCTTTGTTTATAAACATATCAGATAACCTGATAAGGGGATCATGTTACCTGATAAGGGGATCATGTTACCTGATATATTATAAACAAGATAAGATAAGGGGATCATGTTACCTGATATGTTCATAAACAAGATAAGATAAGATTAAGCGGCGTCTTTGAGCGGTATCAAAGTTTTCATACATTTTCTCCGAAAATCCAAGATAAGATAAGCTAAGTTTTCGAATCCAAGATAAGCGGCGTCTTTGTAAGGTATCAAGGATAAGCGGCGTCTTTGAGCGGTATCAAAGTTTTCATAAATTTCTCCGAAGATAAGATAAAAATTCTGCGAATGGCTGCCGCATTTCGAGCGCGACAATCAGGGGGGAGGGGGGGGGTTGCGTTTCTTCTCCTTATACGTTATCTGTATATTTCTAAGAAATATAATCAAATTCTAAGAAGGGCCACCGCTTGGCATACGCCGACAATCAAGGGGGTTGCGTTTTCTTCCCCCATACGTTATCTGTATATTTCTAAGAAATATAATTAAATTCTAAGAAGGGCCGCTTGGATCCGAGCGCCAACAATCAGTTCTCTGAAAATCTAAGATAATCAAATTTTAAGAAGGGCCACTGCTTGGCATACGCCGACAATCAAGGGGTTGATACATGATCTATACATATATTTCAAGAAATATCAGCGGGTAAAGTTTCAGGGCGAACAAGTTGCTGCCTGCAACCTCGCCGCTTGCGACCCTCGCTGCCTGCAATCTCACCGCTGGCCGGCCTGCGACATGTTTTTGCATGGGTTTGTATACACCCTCGCGGTTACCTCCCAATAAGCGGCGGTTCTTTATTGTTTATCTTAGGAAGAAATACCAGCGCCGATAACCAGCGGCTGCAGGGAATTTATAAACAAACAAGCGCCGAAAATTTACGTCATCTAAATTTTTCTCGTTCGTACGTTGACGAACAAAGGGTTAATCGGGGAATATAATGAGGACCGATGCCGCTGCCGGGCCATAGTACCACTGGCGAGCGCATGCTTTCCTCAAGGAAAAAATAGCTGTGAGAAAAAAGTTTAGTGTGCAAAGAAGTTTTTTGTAATAAGTGTGGAAAAATGAATTTTTACAAAATGGAGAACGTTGAGCGCGACCTGTTGGAGCGTTCCCGCCAAGGTGCTAACTTGGGCGAATATTTCGGATGGCTGCAAGAGTGCGAAGAATTTATCGAAGAGCTGGAAGAACGCAGCCGTGCCAAGCGTCCGCGTCTCTCGATTGGACATAGACAATCTCTGGTGGCGAGAATAGCGCGACTCGAGGGTGCGAAGGTGCGCTTGCAGAGACAATATGTCGGTAATCCATGCCTAGTGGCGGCGGATTCAGTGGCGGCGGCAATAACGCGCAAAGACTAGTTTGGCGCGAAATCGATACGGCGTTCGATAGCCGTTATACTGACCGGCGCGGTAATTAACGCAGACCACATCGAACCGCGTCAGTTTTGGAAATGCCGCAGACATTGTAGTCGAGAACGTGGAGAATGTGCTGCACAGACACATCGGTTTGTAAAAGTGAACACTGTTTTCAACGGCGAATTTGTGTCCCGGTGACAAGCGTGCCAATAAAATGTATCACGAGAAACTTTGAACTCTTTCGCACGTCCGATGTACGCGAATGGTACGAGCGCCGCGTAATCGAGCCCACGCTAGCTTCGCTAGAAGAGTTCCAGGAACGCGATAGCGGCGCTGGGCATTGTCGCGGATAATAGATTTGACATGAATGTAAATAAGTACAATCCAATGCGCGCGGGATGTCATGTCAAATTACCGCAAAAAATTATGGCAAAAAGAGCGGTGGTTAATGTGCAATCAGCGGACAATGCGGGGTTTTTTCATGGTCGGTGGTGGCCGCTCTTACCTGCTGAAATAAACACGGGTCGAGAATCTTCTTATCCACATTACACAACAGTGCTGAATCTCAAAACATTTGGTTTCCAGTGACTGTGAATCAAATTAAAAAGTTTGGAACTTGCAAACGACATCTCCGTGAATGTGTACATCACGAGAACAAATATGCCCGTTGGTCTTTGGAAAAAAAAAAGGGGGGCCGCAATTGCTGCGTGGAGGACGAACAGGGGCTTTCTCGTGAAAAAAAAAATTTCTGTTCGTGGTCGCAACGACCCAAACAAAAAAAAAGTGTTACGTCTGGGGGGGTCGGGCGCGAAATTTAAAAATTTCGGCCCGGGCTTTTCCACAAACACGATGGGTTTGGGGGGTTTCGGAATCTATGCATTCCCCCCGGGGGGAACCCCCGCGTTTCTGAGGTTTTTCCCTGGAACTGAGGTGATCGGTTGGGATAATGCGCCCTTCCCTGAAATTTGGGGGTAAACCCCGGCGTTCCCGAGAAGTCTACCCTTCGGCAAAAGGGGGGAAAAATTGTTCATAAAAACTGGAAGGGCCAGTAGGTGTATAACCCTTGGAAAAAAGAACGTTCGTCGGTATAGGGTTTGGTAATGTCGGTAAAAAAGGGTATTTTGGGATATTGTCGAAAACTGAAAAGAAAAAAAGGGTGGGTTTATATCGTGGGAAATTTGGAAAAAAAAACGAGGGGGGGGGTTTTATTTTGTCGGAACGTCGGAAAATCGAAAGTTTTTCTAAATTGTTTTTTTTAAATACAAACTTTTTTTTACGGATTTACAAATTTTTTCCTTGAGACAAAAAAAAAAGTTTTAAAAAGGTTTTGAAACAAAATTTGGGTTTTTTTTTTAAATTCCGGGGGTGGCACCCTGTGGGGCCCCCCATTTTATACCCGCCCTTTTTTTTTTAAAAGGTTTCCAAAAAGGAGGGGGGGAAAAAGGGAAAATGCTCGGAGTTTTTTCTAAAATTTCTCTTCCACGGGAGAACGTCCTAAATTTTGCTAACACCGCATTTCCTTTTTTTAAATAAATTTTTTCACTTTTTTTTATACCTTTCTTGATGTGTCGGCTCGTACTTGGGGGGTAGGCTGCGGGGGGGGTCGTTACGGGGATTTTTTGGCGGCGGCGGCGTGGGGGTTGGAACTTTTTTGGGTTTGGGCACTTCCAGTAGGATTTTCGTCGTTTTTTTTTTTTTAAATTTTTAAAAAATTTTGGGGTTTATTCAGGAGGGGCCTATATTCCACGGGGGGAAAAATTGGAATTTTCCCCGGGGGGTCCTGTTGCGATAAAGCCCGGTTTATTTTTCGAAATTGATTTTTTCCCTTCCTGCGCGTGGGTTTTGGGTTTTTAAAAAAATTTGAGCCCTCTGAATGATTACTAAAAAGGGGGGGGTTTTATATGGGGCGGCCCCAAAAAAAAATTTTCCTTTTTTGGGGAAATGCTGAGAATTTAAAATTCTATGTGATGAGGGGGGGTCCGCCCAAAACCCTTTTTAAAAAATTTTTTAAAAAAAAACCCCGTATAAAAAATTTAAACGCTACGAAATTTTAAAAGGGGTGGGGTTTTGAAAATTGAACACTATTTTTTCACAATAAAACATGATTTTTCGATAGAAAGAAAAATTTCGAGACAAAACTTAGAATTAAAATTTTAAATTTTAGACTTAAAATTTGGTTAGAATATTATTTGGGTTTAAATTTTTTAAAATTAGAGTTAGGTTTTTAAATTTGGATTTAGAGTTAGAATTTGGGGGGGCGCTATCCCTTTGGGGTCCCGCCAAAAAACTGCCAAAATTGGGGACTGCTCTGACCCCCTTTTCGTTTCGGGGGCTGGGGCCGGGCGGCCTGGAAGGTGGAACTCCCCCGGAGTGGGGGCTCTCCCCGGGGGGGGAGATCCTTAGGGCTCAAAGCCCACGCTTTTTTTTTGGGCGGATTTAAAGGGGCCCGGGGCCCCGGCGGGGGCCCTTTTTTTTCAAATTTTTTTTTTAAAATTTTGGAGAAAAAAAAAAAAAATTTAAAAGGCCCGGGGGCGGCCCCCTCCCCCCTTAAAAAAAAATTTTGGAATTTAAGTTAAACATTTTGGTTAGTTTTTTATGCCCTCGAGGGGGTTTCATCGATTCGTTAATCAAAGGGAGTTTTTTTTTGGGGGCGGGAAAGGGTTTTTTTTTTCTTCTTTGGGGGGGGTTTTTCGGGTGTGCGTTCTGGCCCTTTGGCCCCTGTTCCCCGCCTGATCCCCAAAGGGGTGTAAAAGGGAGGGGCCCCCGAGGCCCCAAATAGCCCCGAGTAGATTAACTCCTCCTCCCCCGAGTGGAGGGTACCCATGGACCCGGGTTCGTTTTTTTAAAATTTTATTAATGTATGGAACGGGGGATCCCAAGTACCCCCGGGGCGGGCGGATCCGAAGCTTAAAATCCCTTAAAAGTGGTTTGGTTTTTTTCCGGTTGGGTCGGGTTCTCGTTAAAAAAATTCAAAAGGGAAAAAACGGCCTGTAAATTTCCGTCCCATTGCTCCCGGGGGAACTTCTTTTATTCGAGGCCCCATTTCGTCAGGTGCTAGCTTGCAAAAAAAAAGTCGTTGAGGAGGATCTCCCTTTTCCAGTGAACTTTTTTGTTTCCATAATATCCTTGATTTGGGGTTCGCGGGGTTTTCAGGTTTTTTCTCGACGTATAAAAATTTTTGGAATTCACATATGTGAAATTCGAGGTTGTCGTTTGCCCTTTGGAACGGTTTTTGATGTCCCCCGGGGGCCTTTTTTCAGGAACACAGTTGGGATTTTCCGTTCGAAAAGGTTTGGTACCGCATACTTTGTTTCCGTTGTCTTGCTAATGCGAAGGTTGTGACGCGCCGTGATGTATAAATCGTTGGCGCCCCCTTTTGGGAGTGCGGGCGACAATCATATGCTTTTCCCTCGTAGAGGACATCGTATCGCCCAAAAGTGCAATTGTCAATTGGAGGTTTGTCCAGAAGGTGGAGGGCCGTGGGCTAAATGCATTCGCTGTCTTTACGGGACAGCGAGTGCCAAAGGAAATATCATTTATTGTTATGACCAACGGCACCCCAATTGTCGTATCGGATTCGACTGAGGTTGCCGAACGTCTCCCATGACCCTTTATGCTCGTGAACGGGGCCGCTGCTTTTTTCCGTGTCTTAACTGTCTGCGAGTGTCTTGCCTTGGTTTTTGTTTGGTTTAACCCCAGTAATTGCTGTTAACTCCTAGGGTTTGGGTCCCTTTTTCGTGAATTTTCGGCAGGTCCCCGATCTTCGTGGATATACTCCTGTCTCCCGTTCTGTACCCGCTATATGAAGGGCATTCCGCAGTAAAATAAGCCGGTCTATCTCGTTTTTGCTTTGGTGGGCGGGGAGTATGACGAATTCAGGTTGGAGTGGGTTGTATGTAGACTTCCCCTTTCTTGGGTTCGATGCTGTGGTTTTACACTTTTGATTCTAAGAGGGGGTGTGGTGATTTTCACCCCCGTCCTCCGCAGTCGATCCGAAGTCCGCTGGTTTGGGGGGGCCAGGAAAGGGCCATCCCCGGGATGAATGCGAGAGCCCTCATTTGCGTGGTGGTGATACTGGCCCGCCCTCCTTTGGGGGTTAAATTATTCGTTTTGGGGGGGGTCTTAAAGGGGTGGGGGTTGATGTGGTGGGGTTTAAAAATTGTCCATATGTACATTTTTTAGTCACTTTTGCTTATAGCAAACTAACGTTTTTTTTACCTAGTATTTTTAAATTTCCTAGGGGGGACCTGTATTTTGGTCTCCTATTTCCCTTTGTTATTTTCCTTAAAAGTAAACGTATCGTTATTTTAAAATTTAGGGTATTGATTTTCTTATGAGTATTTCTTACTTATTCTTAGCTTATTTAAGTTTTCGCGTGGGGGGTTTTTGGGAATCGCGCAATTTGTTGAATAGTGTGGTTAAAATTGTGAAAGCTTTCGTTGTCATGCTCGATGTCCCGGGGCGTCGGGGGGACCCGCGCGATTTTCCCCCAAAAAGTTGTACGGGGTGATTTTTTTCCCCCCTGACGCTCGATTATCGAAAACGATGCTAGTTTAAAATTTGATCCCATTCATTTTTTATCAACAAATTGTTTACCCCTACAGCCCGATTATTTTAATTAATTTTCAGCAAAATTTCAATGTTGCAAGTTTCAAGCAAAAAATAAAGACATTTTAGGATATAGGGGCACAAAATTCTACCCTTTTAGCAACATGACATTAATATTTTGGAAATATTACATGTAACCAAATTCTATAATTTTTATTTTAATATTAAACATATACCCGCAAACCCAAGTTACAGCTATATAATTGTTGTTTTATTTCCCCAATCAAAAATTAATAGTGTATTTAACTTTTTGTTGGTGGGAAATTACAAACAATTATATAACTGTAATTGGGATTTTCTGGGTTTAAATGTAATAAAAAAAATTTTTTGCAAATGTCAATAAAAAAGTTTAAAAATAATCAATAATTTTGTTAAAAAATTAAATTTAAATTTTTTCAATATTGTTTTAAAATTTTTTTGCAAAATTTTCCCAAAAAGCGGACATTTTAACATTTTGCAAATTTAACAGCAATGTTGCCAATTTTTCAGGGAATTTGCAATATTGCAATATTTCGGTGAAAGATTTTGTAATTTTTTTCAATCTTCGGTTTTGTATGGGGGTTTCCCAGGACCTGGTGTGATCGTTTACCATCCGTTCGTTTGTCGTACGCTGTGGCTTAATTTCTTGTTTTAAATTTTTCGGGCTCTGTCCTCATGAGGGTGTTTATAAAGTGTGAGCCCCGGTCGGTTTGGGGTCGCTTTTTGGGGCGCCCAATGGCAAAAAGGTCGTAGTAAATGCTTCTGCTAGGATCGTCCCGCTTTTCGAAGGGGATGCAAGGGGGTTTGGGTTTGCAGGTTTTTTGTAAGGTTGGATGTCGTTTGTTTTGTTTGGGTTGGGAGGGGGGGTCATTTTATCCATGGGGCCTTTTTTGAAGGCGAATCGGGGGTGTCGGTTTGGTAGGTTGCTTTTTTTTACCAAAAAATTTCTTTAATGACACGCGCGGCAGTTTTTTATGAAATTTTGGCATCAGTTTTTTTACCCCTCCCAAATGTAGCTTTTTTTTTTAAACCTTTTTAAATTTTGGGTGATCCCTTTTTGCCTGCTCCCCCGGGGGAAAAAATGATTTTTGGGAAGAATTTTTCCCTTTGGTCCTTTTCCGGGGGGTTATGTCGTTCGTACAAATAAATATCTTAGTCGATTTTTGTCTGTATTTTTAATTAAAAGGTTTTTTCGTATTCCAAACTACATTGTCAACTTTTCCTTTATGATCGAATCGATTGCAACCCAATTCTCGGGGTAACGTCTAGTACGAGTGTATTGCTTCCTTTATTTTTCCTTTTTTTGGTAAAAGCGGAGATTCTTTTTCCCTTTTCCGGAGTGAATTACGCGTCGGGTGCCCCGCGACTTTCCCTTGCCCTCCCAAAATGCATCTCGGTATCGGCAAAAAGTTCGCTACTTGCAAAAATTTTGGGCTCCCTTTTCGATCGTGTTCCTTTGTTGCGTTTTGAAAATGACAAGGGTTTTCTTTCCGGGTGCGAAATTGTCCGGATTTTTATCCCGGGGCCTCACGGCGGCCCGTGGAATGAAAGGAGTTAAGTTTTGAATAACCCTCGCTACTGGAAAATGGAGTTGCATCGGTTTGTTTTCCGGTCGTTGTCCTCGGCCCGGAAAAGGGGCGGTTTGTTTTCCCCGATTTCGAATTTGGGGGGCGGTGGGGGACGCGTTTGCCCAATCCCCTTTTTTGTGATTCGTGGGGTTTTTTTGCCTCGTTTCTTTGGCGGTGAATAAAGGGTTCTTGGAGGGGGGCAATTTTGTATTTTTGAGAGAGGAGGACTCGTTCTTTTTTGGGCATAGGATCTGGGGGAGGATTTCGGAGAGGGCGTCTGCATTGGGGTTTTTTTTTCCGCTTTGTTTTTACCTCTACTCGTTCAATTTAGACGCCCTCGGACAAGACGGGGAAATATTTTTACTGGGGCCCACCAAAGGTTTTTGACCGTACCAATTTTTAAATTCTTTCCCTATAGTAAGGCCTGAAGAAATTTACGCGTAAAAATATTGCTAAAATTCCTTTTTTTTCTTCTAATAAAAAATTTTTAGGCCGGAGTGACATTTAAAAAATTTTTTTGTGTCGGTAAATATATAGAAACTTAAATTATTTTAAAAATTTTTAATAAATTTTTTTTTTTTATTTTTTTTACGATGCCTAATTTTTTCTATTTTGAGGACCATTTTCAGGCGCAACGGAAGATTTCGGGAAACTGAACGACTGCGTAACCGGTGCCCACGACAAGGACAAGTGGCTCAGCTTGACAAAAACCGAGGAAGGAGGGGGCCGTTGTATGTACGCCCCCTCGAGGGGTGTTTTACAAAAACCGAAGTGCCAAATCATCAACACCCCTAAGTGTTTACATCGCTACTATGTACAGGTTTTGACGACAGTTCGTTTTCCGCGTACAATTCCCGCCTATTCGATTCGTCGCTGGTTCCCGAACAGCTTAAAAATTTTTCATCCGCGTAAAAAAAAATTTTTAACGACCAAAGTCCCCATGGAAATTTAACGCCTACGAGTGGTTAAAATTTCCACCGCGCGCATTTTCAATTGGGAAAAAGTTTTTGACAAAACGATACACGCGTCCCCCATCATTGCCACCTACCGGGCGGTACAGGGGGCCGCGCATTCAAATTGTAACTTAAATTTCAAAGAATCATTGTATCCCATAGTCTTTCAAATCGCGGGTAGCGAAAAATTTTTTTATCGAGGACATAGCCACAGCTTTTGAAAGGGGAAAACGAATTTCGCCGAAACAAGGAAAAATAATTTATTCTCGAAGACTGTTAGATTTACACAAAAAATAAATTTGAAAAATTATATCAAATTAGGTTTACAAATTTGACAAGTTCTCCGCTAGTCTCGAAAATTAGCGTCATTTTGGATAAAGAAAAAATAAAATTTTTCATTCGGAATATCAAAATTTTAAATAGGAAAAATTTAATTTATTTACACGGAAGGGGTTTTTGTACGAATACATTGACTGCGGGAAGAAAAAGACACAGTTTCCGCCCCCCGGGGATCATTTTTCAGTTCCTTAAACCGGGGAAAACGATCCGAGGTGATTTCGCGCAGCCGAACCCTCGGAGCCGTTCCTTTTGAACGCTAGGGGAATATGCAATTTTAAATTTAAAATTGAGTTTTTTATTGGCCCATAATTTGAGAATTTTGCGATAGTTTATAAAAAGTTCGGACTCGATCCCCGATTATTTTATTCCCCGGGAAAACGGAACGCCATGTTAAAACATAGAATTAAAATTTGAATTATTAACGACTTGACATGGGAAAAGTTTGTCGAACGAGGTATACGCGGCGGCCTTTGTCAAAGTTAGGGCCGATACGCACAGGTAATAAAAAGTACGCAATCGTCGACCCCCTCGAAACCCTCAGTACCTCAGTATTCGTGTTTTAAAAAATTTTTACGGATGGGAATTGTCAACCATTTCCGTATGCCCCATTTTCGGGGGTCGACGATAACGAATTTTTACGTTCATCTACGCGTTCGATTCGCCCATAGGGTATTTTTAGAAGTAATTTGGTTATCCCGGGTCTTTAGACCGACCTTTACCTACCTTTTGCCCGACGCGCGATAAGCCGCCCCGGGAAGGGGGATAAAATCCTCGCAAAATTTACATAAAATTCTACGAATACACTATGTATTACAGCATGCAGCCCCGGGCTAGCATAACAAAAATATATCGCCTACTACAATTCACGCATCACGGGCTTTAAAAATACATCGAACTCAACAACAGTTAAACAGAGCGAAAAAACATTTTTAAAAAAAAATTTTTAAAATTTATGAATAATGCGGGATTTGGCAAGACGATGGAAAAAAGTGCGCAATTATGTGGTTAAAAAATTTTTAAAAAATGGGACGGACGGTGGGGGGGAGGGGGAAAGATCGCTAAAAAACCCAAAATTTTCATATACTAGCATATTTCGGAAAATTTTGTTGCCCTAGAATTACGCAAACCGAAATTAAAAAAACTACAAACCAATCTACGTCGGCCCTGGCATACTCGCGTATCAAAAGTTGTCTTTTTGAATTTCACCACGAAACATGTCACCGCCTATCTGAAAAATTGTAAAAATTCACCGAACAGATAGTTTAATATACAAATTAAAATTTAGGATGTCTTGAAAATTTTGGGAAAAACGATATCTCGATTCGATACCCGCGACTAGCCGCGAATAATGCGTACGGATACCACTCCCCAATAAAAAAAGGTGCCGGGGCTGATGAAAAATGAAATAACGGCGCGATAAGACCGAAACTCGGGCAGAGCAAAAAAAGTATTTTGGGGGGATGGGAAAAAGGACACTAAAAAACAAAAGGTGTCAAAAAAAACGTCGTAGCGCGTAGTATAACTTCGACGATTATACGCGTTGCCCTTTAAAACGAAAAATTAAAAAGGGGGCGTCAGCGTCAGCTAGATCAAAAATGCATAAGTGATACCATCAGCGAGACAAAAATTGCTCTAAGTCCCACGATGAAAAACGGTATGTCGTACCTGAGCGACGACCCCTTGCTGGGGGGACATTTAAAATACCGTTGAAAATTTATATTTTTTATTTTATTATTTTTATTAATTGTGGGGATGTTAAGAGAAGTATATTTTTTTTAAATTAATCCTAATTTTCCCAGAATAATTAAAAAAAAAACCACCCTCGTTAAAGTGCCCAAGGCCCTAATTTATTATAAATAATTATTTGAAAACAACAACAACGTTTCGGCTGTCTTTGCAGTTTTTTTAAGTACATCTATAAAAAGTTAATCAAAAAAATTTATAGATCATCAAAAAAATTAAGAAGAAAATTTTGAACATTTGTCGCAAGTATTAGGGGGTTTCGGAACCCATTGATAAAAAAGATTACCGCAAAGGATTGTAATATCAGCAATGTCGCTTTCCCGGTTCGGTGATGATTTT
Source organism: Nylanderia fulva (assembly GCF_048542155.1). NCBI lineage: Eukaryota > Metazoa > Arthropoda > Insecta > Hymenoptera > Formicidae > Nylanderia > Nylanderia fulva. The sequence continues at coordinate 26,304 of NW_028190783.1, read as the reverse complement.
TCTCAGTTTGGGTAAATTTTGGCGTACCCATTTGTAGAAGTAAAAAATGAAGGAAAATTTCTGCATTAAAAACATAAAGAATTTGAAGTTATCTGGGAAGTTTCCCATGACAACCGGAAAAATTAGATTTTCGATAGGGGTTCGGTACACTTTTTTGAAAAACAAAAAAATGATGTTACATCGAAATTACTTTTGTAATGATACTCCGACGCTAAAAAATTTTTTGAAATCTAAAAAAAAATTTTTTTTTGAAACAAAAAGTGTTTAAAAGGTCGGGTTTACTGTATGAGGGACCGGACAGCAGTTGAGAAAATGAATTTTTTTTAAAAAGACTTCACGTAAGATCCTTAATAGGAACCCGGAAGTCATGACCGGGGGTTGCTATTTAAAAAAAATTTTGGGTTGAATAAAAATTAATAGACGATAACACATACAAAAATTGGGTGTACGAAGGAATTTCCCTGGCGTATTTTTACCAAAATTAAAAGGGTAGGTTTACCCTCTCCGCGTCAAAAATTTTCAACGTAGGAGTCCATTTAAACATAGATCCTTTTTTTGAGTGAATACTCAAAATGCATAAATAAACCTCGACTAATGTAAAGGATATCGGGGTCCTTTGGGAGATTATTAAAGACGAAAATGAGGGACGCCATGTTATGATTTCGTTGGAGGGGGACCACTTTTACTAACACCCCTTGGGAATTAATAAATAGAAATAAAAAACCCATGGGGGACTCTCACAATTACTTCGTTTTCCTTGCGAGTTTTTTAACGCCCTTTACCGGGTTTTCGCTCAACGAGCTTTGTTTTTTCGGAAAATTTTTGAACGGTTTTTTGGTTCCGATGGGGTCTCATGTTCCGTTTTTCGACATTTTTAGGACGATTTGGAAAATACTGTTTTCAATTTTATTTCGAACCCTTTTTTTTTTAGGTACCCTCATGAATTTTTTTTAATATTCCGGGGAAGGGAAAAAATTTAGGTATGTTTGGTTTTAATGGTTTCCCACTCGCTAGTTTCGTCGAACAAGAAAAATTGTTCTCTGAGTTTTTGGATACGAACGTTTACGTATCGGGGTGGGAGATTTACGACTAAATTTGGTACCCAAAGCCTACGTTTTCGGCCGCTATATTAAATTTTTTGTCAAACTCCTATGAGATATAAAATTAGCGTGATTTCAAGCCAGTTGATAGGGCTTTTTTACTCGCGACCTTTTTTTTTATTAAAAAAAAATTAATTTAAACAAAAAAAACCTTTTTTAAAAATTGTTTCCCGTTACATTTTTAAAAAACATCAAAAAAAGATTCGAGCGATAAAAATTTTTCAGTAATTTAACTCCCCAATCGAAATAAAATTTATACGCGAAATTGCATTGGTTACCTTACATAAAACTTAGCGAAATTACGGTTGCATCATAAAAAAGGGGAATTTATGCTTGTATCTTCCCAAAAAAAATTTGGCACGTTGATAAAAAGAGGGAAAGATGGGATCGAAAACTTAAAAAGAAAAATGATGTTGTTTAAAATTGATTGTGCGAATTGCGGGTTGGTTTTAGGACAGCAAGAGACCTTTAGAACGCCATTAAAAAAACTAGAAATAACATAAAAAAAAAAAACTTGCATTTGTCGTTGTTACTCGGACTTGCAACGTCTGAGTTCCGTTTGGGGTTTTCCGGTGATTTTGCATGAGGAAAAAAAGACAAGAAAAAAAGGAAAATTTCAGAAATGTTTTACATAAAAAAAAAAAGGAAAAAATATTTTTTACAGAAAGTCGGGGAATTTTTAGTGGGATTTATTTATGTGTTCTTTAGTTATTAAGCGTTTTATATTTTTTTTTACTTTTAAATTTTTTTTTTTTTTTATATCCACCTATTTTTTTATTTTTTTTTATTTGACTTTTTATGACGATTTAAATTTCAAAAAACAATTTGTTTGTCTTATTTCTTAACGCTATGACTAAATTCTTGTGAACTTAAATTATTAAATTTTGCTTACTTGTCAGCTTAATTTTTATCAAAACAGCGTTAAATTGCGGTGTTTTTATAGAAGTTGTTTTTGTTTTAAATTTGGTTTAAAAAATTTTTGTATTAAAAGTATAATTAATTGTTGCGAATAAGGTATTTAAAATTTTAATTATTGATGAAATTTTTAGATGTACTGAAAAGGGCGCATGACAGCCGAAACGTTGTTTTTTTGTATTTCAAATAATTATTTTAAAATCATTGCCCGTCTGGCGACTTTAAACATTGAGGAGTGGTTTTTTATATATTTTTGTTTATATTTTATTATATGGGAAAATATATTAGTTATACAATGTTGAATAAAATACATTAAAAACATTGTTTTTTATGTTTCCAAAATTGTGCGAATGTCGAAACCCGCCATTTTTGTAAAAACCCCGTTTACCCCTCCGCGCAGTATTTTTCCCCCAGGTACACATCCCGGGAAAATTTTGGGGATGCATGTGCTCGTAAAACCTCCAGCGATAGTTTTTTCTTGCGAATCCCCAGAGATATTTCGGGATTATATGCGCACTTTAACAATCTTTAAAAAACCCCAGTTTTCCCAATTTTGGGGTGATCCCTTTTCGAAAAGTTTTTGTATTTTTGAGGTACTTGACACCTACTTGAACTTTGCCGGGCCCCAATCTTTTCACGATGTACACGGTACCCAAAAAGGGCTTTCGGCGATCGGGGGGGGTAACGTCGGCGGGTCCCTACCAATCGTTCAGTACCCTTGATAGGCGGCAATCGGATCTCGCTATTAAAAGCGATGACTCACTGAAGGTGCTTGGGCTGTCTTGGTCGCCGCACACTGATTCATTCTGTTTTAAGGTATCTTCTGGCACCTCTGGTGCGAACAAACGCTCAGTCTTGTCGTTGATTGCAAAGCTATACGACCCACTCGGATGGGCGTCGCCCGTAGTAATTACGGCTAAAATTTTGCTTCAAGAGCTCTGGCTCGCAAAAAATCGACTGGGACGATCCGCTCCCCCCTGATCTTCTCCAGCACTGGATTTCATACTATTCTGATTTACCCAAGCTCGAAACAATTAAAATTCCACGATGGACAGGTTCGCATCGAGATAATTTAGGAATGGAACTACATGGTTTTGCCGACGCATCAAAGCGTGCGTACGCCGCTATGGTGTATTTGCGCGTTCTCAGATCCTTTGACGACGTTCAGATTACGTTGCTATGCGCTAAAACCAAGGTTGCGCCTCTTAAGACGCTCAGTATCCCTAGACTTGAACTCAACGCAGCAGTTTTACTCAGTCGACTGATTAAATGGATTTATCGGTCTTTCAATCTGTCAAACGTTCCTGTGTACGGTTGGACGGACTCCACTCCACTGTTACCCTAGCTTGGATAACTCAACACCCTTCAAGGTGGCGTACTTATGTCGCCACTCGCATATCGGAAATCCAAATTACTCTTCCCACAATTAAATGGCATCATGTCAAATTAGCTGAGAATCCGGCAGATTGCGCCTCGCGCGGCTTGTCTGCTACCGAATTTATGAATCACTCTTTGTGGTTTTCTGGACCGTCCTGGCTCCGCACTCATTCTTCGACGTGGCCAATTCAATCGACAAGCAAAGACATATCGATTAACGCTTTACTGGAGGAATCCTCCTCGGCGTCGGTGCATCTTACCGACAATGTCACTACATGGAATCTCCCGAACGACATTTCAACATGGACAAAATTGATACGGGTTACAGCATATCTATTTCGATTTGTAACCAATTTACGCAACCGATTACAGGGGACTTCATTGAATCTTTCGTCTTTAGAAGCGGCCGAACTCCATCATGCCGAACACTTTTGGCTTGAACAAGTTCAACCGCCAACTGTTTTCTTCAGAATTGTCAGCGTTAAAACGAAAAGTTTCTATTTCAAAATCAAGCCGACTAAGCTCGTTACGCCCATTTCTTGGGCAAGATCAATTAATACATCTAGGTGGGCGGTTGAAGAACGCTCTGTTGCCCTATTCGGAATGTCACCCGATCATTCTGGCTGATCATCGAATCGTACAGTTGCTGATTGCTAATGCACATACGGCCGCCCTTTATGGCGGCACTCAGTTAACGCTTCGCATATTACGGCAACGTTATTGGATAATTTCCGCTCGTTCTCAGGTTAGAAAGTACATTCGAAGCTGCATTACTTGTGAGCGGCACCGAGCCGTCACCGCAGACCAACTCATGGGTCAATTGCCCGAACACAGAGTTGCGCCGTCCGCATCGTTCACCTGCACCGGCGTTGATTATGCCGGACCAATACCCTTGACCTTGCGGGCAGCGCGCGGTCAAAAGACCATGAAGCACTACATTGCAATTTTTGTATGCTTTACTACTAAGGCAATTCATCTCGAATGTGTAGATAATTACTCGACAGAAGGTTTTCTCGCTGCCCTGTCTCGCTTTACAAGTCGACGTGGGCTTCCATCCCACATTTACAGTGATAACGGCACTTCATAGGTGCCGACAAGGAGCTGCGAAATGCTTTCCGCGTTATTATTCAGGATCCTATTCTGAAAAGTCAAATTGCCAATGACCGCATTACCTGGCACTTCAACCCTCCGGCAGCACCGCACTTCGGCGGGGTATGGAAAGCCAATGTAAAAAACGTGAAGTATCACTTGAAACGCGTAGTCGGTACGCATGTGCTAACTCGTGTCGAATTTCAAACTTTATTATGCAGAATCGAAGCGTGCCTAAATTCAAGGCCATTGACGCCAATGTCGGATGATGCTTAGGACTTTACCGCGTTGACGCCTGGTCATTTTCTGATCGGTCGACCGCTCGTCAGCGTTCCCGAACAATCTGTATCAACGATACATCTTAACGCACTTAGCAGATGGCAGCTTGTGCAGAGACTGAAAGAGCAGTTTTGGCATACATGGTCTCACGACTATTTGCATTCCTTCCAGCAGCGAAGCAAATGGCGTGACTCCAAGCAGAATCTCGCGATTAATGATTTTGTTTTAATCAAAAATAACGTACTCCCTCCTGCAAAATGGAACCTTGGTCGAATCGTCCAAGTGCACCCAGGCGCGGATGGTCTCGTTCGCGTAGTAACTGTTCGTACAGCAACCAGCTTACTTCAGCGCCCTATTACTCAACTATGCAAGCTGCCAGTTGCTAACTGTGATTCTTTATCGCGCTCTACGACTCAGTCGATTTCTGTAAAATAAACAACACTATGCGCATTGTATATTCTTTAGGTTAAGCATTGCGGCAATTGAGTCAAGCTAATGTCAAAGCTCTATTATTGGATTGATTCAATTGATTATCCATGTATAATAAAGTTACGAGACCACGGTTCTGAGCAAGGTTCTCTGCCATTTCGGTACTCATTTCGCATGCGGATGCATGCAAAGCGGGCGGTATGTTGCGGAAACTCTTATTGATTTCTGCGATCATTAATTGAAAATCATATTCGAGAACGATTCTCGAATCTTCGTATTGTATGTGCGAGCTCAGGAATTTTGTTTGTCAGAAATTGGCTTTTGTTCTCGCTCTCTCGCCGAGACCTCGCCGAGGCACGGTGTTTTGTGAGTCAGTCCGACGACGACCGGCAGCGAGAGATCACGCTCCGCTCCGATAATCAGTATCCATTATTCTGTGCTTCTGTACAATAAAATACGTGACGGTGCTTAGTGAACATCGGCTTTGCCTCTCTCCTTAACCGCCACTCTCAAGATCCCAAAAAACAATCCATAATTAAAAGCGTTCGCGATACGGAAAGAGAACGCAAGCTCACTCTCGATCAAGAGAACCACGCAACGTGCACAAAAAATCTCGCAAACAAAATATAAAAAATATAAAATATAAAATATAAAAAATATACGGTGACGGCGAGTGAGCAGCGAGAGAGAGAGATGTGGCGGCGGCTCGAGGTAGTGGCATCTACACATAGAAATATAATAACAATAATTTAATATTTTATAGATTTTTTTTTGGTATTTTAATATACTTACAGCCCTGACGGGACAGTGAGAGAGAGAGAGGGGGGGTCGCATCACCCATCGCTGTCATCGGACTCGACATCTGTGCATAGAAATATAATAATTTAATATTTTATATATTTTTGACATATTATATATATTTTTGACATATTATATATACTCACGTCCTTGACATGTGGGACAAGCGTTGGCCAGGTAGAACACGTATAGTCTTTCCCGGCAATCCTCGCAACGCAGTTCGGGTACATTTATGTACCGCGATGTTGTGTGTCCCTCGACGGTCGTGATGCTTAGGAATCTGCCCCTGTTTCTCACGAAACAGCGAAAGCAGATCCTGATCATCCCACATGGTGCGACGAATGCCATGACATACGACGCCACAGTGCATACCCTCGCTGTCTCGTCGAGGGATGCAGTGGCGCGTATGCCATACATCCGGGACCTGCACGACTCCCGGACAGCGTTGTCAGTATCGTACCCGTCGTCATTGTCATCTTCATCTTCATCGTCATCGTCATCGTCATCGTCATCGTCATCGTCATCGTCATCGTCATCGTCATCGCCGTCTTTTTCTTCAATGGGTGCGATATCAATGTCCATCTCCTCAATGTCGTCCAGGACGTTGTTCACCTCCCTGTCGTACACAGGGTCGTACACCGCACCATCACTGTCACTGTCGTCGTCGGAGATGGTTATAACTTCCATCTCGTCATCCGGGACGACGACCACCTCCATCTCGTCATCAGGGATGACCACTACCTACATCTCATTGTCGCTCTTACGCGCTGCGTTCTCCATTTTTAATCACAAAAAAACTATTTACTCGCTCACTACTATGCTCGCGAATGTCACCGTACTATGACCCGGCAGTGGCATCGGTCCTCAATATATATCTCGTTCAGCCCTTTGTGCTTCACATGCGATCGAACTTATCTCAGAAAGAAAGATGATCGGTCGTAAAAGAGCAGCCGCTGCAGCAGTTGATTATTGTTTTGTTTACACCTCGTGAAAATATGTCTTGACACATTTACTACAATCCTCTCTTTCACGCATGATAAAACTTATCTCATAAACACTGCTATACTCTTCGCATATATTGTACACCTATTTTATCACAGAAAAGATAAATAGGCTGCCGACAAAAAATCTGACGATGATGATGATGATGATGATGACGGTTCTCTCCTATCTGACTCTTCCATTTCTTGGTCAGAATCATTTTCGGATGATTGTGTTTTGCATGACACCGATGGTGAAGGCATGTCCATGTAGCCAAATTCATAGTTGTCCACAGTGAAATAATCGACACAATTTTTGTATCGACGTTGATAACATGCGACTCGCTTATGTCGCTTAGACGTTCTGGTGCATTTAGATAAATCACCAGCCACTCTTACAATGTCTTCATGCGTTTCCAGGAACTGGGCTACACGTCTTGTATGCGGTTTTCGCACACCAAGTTCGCGATTTCGTACATATTGTACAATTGAAGTCACCGCTTCATGTTTATTACAAAACGGGTTATCTTTTTTTTCATTGTGACAGCATACCTCGAGATGTCTATACCATCTCTCGGCAGTCTTATAACACCCCTTCTCATGACACTCTGCATGATTTTGCGGTGCGCTCTCCATTTTTTCAATGTCTATCACTTTTTCACACTTATTACAAAAAAAACTTCTTTGCACACTAAATTTTTTTCTCACAGCTATTTTTTTCCTTGAGGAAAGCATGCGCTCGCCAGTGGTACTATGGTCCGGCAGCTGCATCGGTCCTCATTATATACCCCGATCAACCCTTTGTTCGTCAACGTACGAACGAGAAAAATTTAGATGACGTAAATTTTCGGCGCTTGTTTTGTTTATAAATTCCTGCAGCCGCTGGTTATCGGCGCTGGTATTTCTTCCTAAGATAAACAATAAAGAACCGCCGCTTATTGGGGAGGTACCGCGAGGGTGATATACAATCCCATGCAAAAACATGTCGCAGGCCGCAAGCGGTGAGATTGCAGGCAGCGAGGGTCGCAAGCGGCGAGGTTGCAGGCAGCAACTTGTTCGCCCTGAAACTTTACCCGCTGATATTTCTTAGAAATATATGTATAGATCATGTATCAACCCCCTTGATTGTCGGCGTATACCAAGCGGTGGCCCTTCTTAAAATTTGATTATCTTAGATTTTCAGAGAACTGATTGTTGGCGCTCGGATCCAAGCGGCCCTTCTTAGAATTTAATTATATTTCTTAGAAAAATACAGATAACGTATGGGGGAAGAAACACAACCCCCTTGATTGTCAGCGCTCGAAATGCGGCAGCCATTCGCAGAATTTTTATCTTATCAAATTTAGATGAAGAAACGCAACCCCCTTAGTAATAGATATCCGATTGTCGGCGCTCGAAATGCGGCAGCCATTCGCAGAATTTTTATCTTATCTTCGGAGAAAATTTATGAAAACTTTGATACCGCTCAAAGACGCCGCTTATCTTATCTTATCTTGTTTATGAACATATCAGGTAACATGATCCCCTTATCTTATCTTGTTTATAAATATATCAGGTAACATGATCCCCTTATCTTATCTTGTTTATAAATATATCAGGTAACATGATCCCCTTATCAGGTTATCTGATATGTTTATAAACAAAAGATAAGCTTATCTACTGATAAGACCCCCTCCCCCCGCGTGACGTCACCCCCTCGCCCCCGATTCCCCCCCGCCCCGCACCCCCCTTATTGCCCCTGAGTTAGAACTCCCATAGTATTCCTACTAAAAAAACGCCGAATGCTAAAGAAAAGAACAAAGTGATTCAAGAAGTAAGTAGATTTCTATTTTATTAATTATAATTCGTTCCTTTATATTATATGTTCTTATCACATGACAACATGAATGGTTTAACACAATTTTACGCACATATCGAAATATATTTGTATTTTCTATATGCTCCAATGTGTGCATAAATTTATTAAAACATTCCTGTTGTTGTGTGTACATATAAACATATCAGATCTATTTGTTTTGATTGAACTGGTTGCAGTAGTTTACAGGTTACATTTTTCTTTCCAATGTTAAAAAAGACAACATTTGAACTAATGCAGCCAATTCATGAACAGATTTGTATAGAGATTCATAGAATTATTTATTTCATTTTTATTTTTACTTTTTTAGGGTGACGATGACTACAATCTTATTATGATTGAAAACGAAATATTAAAAATTGAAGTGCAGCAATTGGAGCGTCAGTTGGCTGCTAAAAGACAAATTGCTCAAGCAGAGGTTCCATTAGCTGCACAAGCAGAAGTTCTACCAGCTACTCAGGCAGAGGTTCCACCAGCTGCTCCGCAATCTCAATGTACACCAACGCCTGCAGTGGTGGCTAATATTGTTAACCCCCCACAAGAAAATGCTTTCTGTAAGTACAAAAAATTATATATACAAATATATTATATAAAAAGATAGAAATATATACATACATATTTACATAAAAATTTTGTTACAGTAAAATATAAAACTAATCGATGGTCAACAACAGGAAACCGACGGGGACGCGGACGCGGACGCGGACGCGGACGAGGAAAAACAATATATATATTTATGTAAAATTTATATAGCTGCTATATAACATGTAATTAATGTGAATGTTACATGTAATAACATATGTTACATTGTAATTGTATTATAATTACATTCCAGATAGCACTGTAACTCATCGATAGATATTGTAGGATGTTCAAAGTAATCTTTCGATAAGTTACTGTGCTATCTGGAATATAATTATATAATATAACTACAATGTAACATATGTTATATTACAAAATGTTACTTTTATAATTGGAAAATTATAACTAATGTGTGCAACATGTAACATTCACGTTAGTTACACATGTTATATAGCAGTATTTTGTAAATTGTTTTTGTAATACCAACCAAAATAAATATTTAAAAAATTTAATTTATGTTTTTTAATATATATATTTATTAATACAATTATCTTTATTTATCATATAATATAATTATTTATTATAACATGATTACATTTATTTATTTATATAGCTGCTATATAACATGTTTAACTGACGTGAATGTTACATGTTAAGGACACATTAGTTATAATTTCACATTTATAAAAGTAACATTTTGTAATATAACATATGTTACATTATAGTTATATTACAATAATTATATTCCAGATAACATAATAACTTATCGAAAGATTATTTTCTGCATCCTACTATATCTATCGATGAGTTACAATGATATCTGAGATGTAATTACAATACAACTACAATGTAACATATGTTATGATACAAAAATTACATATATAAATGAGAAATTACTATTAATGTGTACTTTACATGTAACATTCACGTTAACTGCACGTTATATAGCAGCTATATATATTTTACATGTTAATATATATAGAATTTCCTCGTCCGTGTCCGCGGCCACGTCCGCGTCCGCGGTTACTTCCGCGTCCTCGACCACGTCCCCGTCGGTTTCCTGCCCGTGACCATCGAGCAGTTTTATATATTACTGTAACAAAATTTATATATAAATATTTATGTATATATTTCAATCTTTCTATATAATATATTTGTTTAATTAATTTTTTATACTTACGTAAAGCATTCTTTTTGGGGGGGTTAAGGATATTAGCCACTACTGCAGGCTGTTGAGGTTGCGGAGCAGCTAATGGAATTTCTGCATCAGCAGCTGGTGGAGCTTCTGCCTGAGTAGCTTGTGGAACCTCTGCCTGTGCCACTGGTGGAATCTCTGCCTGTGCAGCTTGTTTTGCAGCAGCCAACTGACGCTGCAATTCCTGCATTTTAATTTTTAATTTTTGGTTTTCAGTCACGATGAGATTGTAGTCATCGTTACACTAAAAAAATAAAAATGAAATTAATAATTTTGTGAATCTCTATAAATCTGTTCATGAACTGGCTGCACTAGTTAAGAGGTTGTCTTTTTTACTCAACATTGGAATAAAAAATATAACCTCTGAACTAGTGCAACCAGTTCAGTCAAAACAAATGTCCGATGTTTGTATGTACATACAACAGGAATGTTTTAATAAATTTATACACACATTGGAGCATATAGAAAATGTAAATATATTCCGATATGTGCGTAAAATTTTGTTAAACCATTCATGTTGCCGTTTCATCTCTCTCTAGGTATAATTGTAACGGTTCACCTTTCCCGACGCCGCGGATCGGCTCGCCGGTTCCAGGATTCGGGAGGAAGGGGAGATTCAGACTCGCTTATTCCTTATTAACAATGCTTTTGGTTTATTCAAAAAGAAACAAGTAAACAAAATATTTGTTGGCATAAGGCCTAAATAGAGAAACTTATTGACTACTCGGTATAAACAAAAATGTTTGTTGGCATAAAGCCTTAAATGAAGAAACTTATTGACTACTCGGTATAAACAAAAATGCGGAGGCGTATAACCTGTAGCGGTGTCCGAAAAAGATTTACAAATTACCCGGTATAACTTAGAGATACGGTGTACGGAGGCGTATAGCCTATAGCAGGAAGAGACCGGAAACCGGGAAACCCGGCGTAACAACGAGAAACCCGTTGCCCGGCGTGTAGCAGGAAGAGACCGGAAACCGGGAAACCCGGCGTAACAACGAGAAACCCGTTGCCCGGCGTGTAGCAGGAAGAGACCGGAAACCGGGAAACCCGGCGTAACAACGAGAAACCCGTTGCCCGGCGTGTAGCAGGAAGAGACCGGAAACCGGGAAACCCGGCGTAATGACGAGAAACCCGTCACCCGGTGTATAGCAGGAAGAGACCGGAAACCGGGAAACCCGGCGTAACAACGAGAAACCCGTTGCCCGATACTAAAGGTAGGAGGCCAGAAACCGGGAAACCCGGCGTAACAACGAGAAGCCCGTTGCCTGGCTAGGAGGTCCGGAACAGGACTGGTGCCGGCTCATCCGTCGAGCCGGCTTATATACCCTGCCGGCGGTTCCCCCACTCTACATCGAGGCTGTGGTGGGGGTAATGCCGGCGTCGTAGTGGGGCGCCTCTGGGGGTTGTAGTGGGGCGCCCCTGGGGTAGGGTGACCCGTGTATCAGTTATGTTTTTGTGTTTAGGGGCGCCTTAGGCGCCGTAGCCTCAAGTGGCGGGCGGGTGATCGGCCCGCGAGGCGTTAGTAACGGACACGCCGTTACATAATTATTGATGATGCTTAAGAAAATAGGGAAAAAGACTAGTTTTTTAAACAGAATAGGTAACTTCGTGTCAGTCTACACTAGATGTATTGTATATAAGTCCATAATGGTGCCTCATTTTCGAGTATTGTGCCACTCTATTAGTCGGGATGGGAGAAACGCAGTTGAATAAACTGCAGGTAGCTCAAAACCGTGCCATGAGAGTCATATTGCAATGTAATAGATATACCAAAGTTGAGGACATGCTGCAGGCGCTGCAGTTTATGTCCGTAAGGCAACGATTATATTATAATGTAGGTGTATTTATTTTTAAAATACTAAATAACATGGCATCGGTGGCCTTAAGTAATAAAATAGAAATAGTGGGAAAAGAATGTGATAGACAAACGAGGCAGGCCGGAAACATAGTACTAACATTACGTAAAACGAGAAGTGCGCAAAAAAGCCTGTTTTACGAAGGAATAAAAATGTATAATGCGTTACCCACCGAGATAAAACAATGTGAAGAATTAATATTATATAAGAGACTGTTAAAAGAATATGTGTTAAATAATGTATAGTAATTATGTATATGTAATAGCTGTGAAAGCTAATAAAGATCAATCAATCAATCTCCGTCTCTCTCTCCGTCTCTCCCCCCCTCTCTCCCCCCCCCCCTCTCTCTTTCTCTCCCCGTCTCTCTCCCCGTCTCTCTCTCCGTCTCTCTCACCGTCTCTCTCTCTCCGTCTCTCTCTTCGTCTCTCTCTCTCTCTCTCTCTCTCTCTCTCTCTCTCTCTCTCTCTCTTTGAAGTGGAGAAGACGTGTGTCACATCGCTCCGTCAAAATACTGAGTTTTCACCGGTAAACAGTGGAAAAGAAGTATAATAAGTTATTCAAGTTACGCTGCCATAAAAAGGGGATAGCTATGAAAGTTATCTAGCCGGGATATGGCGATCTGTGACTGTGAGCAGTGAATTTATTCTTCGGGACATTGAAGTCTCGTAAGACAAGTAGACATTATACGTGGACACAATAGTGCTGACGTGTGAAAGTGGATCACAGGTGAGTGATCGATTAGGCTGATATTAACGGTTTCGGCCGGTAATTATCGGCATGGACGATGAATATGCAAAGTATCAATGCTCGGCATGTAGGAAGGCAATAAAGAATAAAGTCGTCAAATGCAAAACTTGTATAAATAAGCTTTTTTACCATCCAGGATGTGTAATTAAGCATAAAATTCTGGACAGTAGACAAGAATTAGTGCCGTGTAAAGGCCCATTTGAGGAGTTTTTGATTGATAGTGGGAAAGAAACAAACATGAAGAAAGCGACGCCAACGGCAGGAAGAGATAGGACATCGTCTACAGGATCCGTGGGATCTGCAGGATCGTTCACAAGTAAAGGATCAGGCATTGATGTAAAAGTAGACTGGATCATAAAAACTGTAAAGGAAATAAAAAATGAAACAGCCTGTAAAAATGAAATCAAACTAATGATTAAAGAAGTAGTTCAAGAAGAATTAGTAAATGTTAAGCAAGAACTGGAAAACTTGAAGAAAATGATACAGGGAGTAGCATGTGTATCAAAGGAAGGATCGCAGATAAGCTACAGTGAAGCGGTTAAAGGGAAGAAGAAAGAAAACGTTATAATTGTTAAGCCGAAAATGCAGCAAGAGAGTGAAGCCACTAAAAAATTGATAAAAGAAAAGGTGGATATTAAGAGTATGGCTATGGGAATAACGAAATTAAGGAAAGGTAGCAAGGGAACAGTGATTATGGGTTGTGAAACCGGCGAGGAGGTGAAAAAATTGAAGGAGACAGTTCAAGCTAAGCTGGGAGAAAATTATAAAGTGATAGAGCCGCCTCAATCAAAACCAAAGATAAAAATTATTAATATAGGTGTAGAAGAGATGAAATTAGATGATAATGAACTTATAAATACGATAAAGATGCAGAATAAAATAGATACAGCAAATATGCGAATTGTGAAGAGAATGATCAAAGAAAGGAGAAATAATCAATCTGAAAGAAAAGGAAATGAAAAAGGGTCAATAATAATAGAAGCAGATGAAGAAACACATGAGATGATATTGAAGAAAGGAAAGCTAAGTGTAGGATGGAAGAAGTGTCCTGTATTTAATCACATCAATGTTAAAAGATGTTTCAAATGCTGGAGATATTATCATATTGCAAAAAATTGTACGCGAGAGGAAGCATGCTATAAATGTGCAGGAAGTCATAACTCGCGTGATTGTACAGCGACAAAGAAGAAATGTGTGAATTGTATGTTCAAAAATCGAACATACAATCTGAATATAAGCGATGACCATGACGCCCTTAGTCCGGAATGTCCGACCTTTAAGAGGGCGCTACGGGAGGAGAAGAGGAGAGCAGGCTGGGAGGACGCTAAATAGCAACCACAGGAAGAAGCGGAGATAATACTATATACAAATGCGCAAAGTTTAATTGCGCACAGAGATGAGATACAACATCAGATTGTAACGGCGTGGCCGTTACTAACGCCTCGCGGGCCGATCACCCGCCCGCCACTTGAGGCTATGGCGCCTAAGGCGCCCCTAAACACAAAAACACAAGCGATACACGAGTCACCCTACCCCAGGGGGCGCCCCACTACAACCCCCAGAGGCGCCCCACTACGACGCCGGCGTTACCCCCACCACAACCTCGATGTAGAGTGGGGGAACCGCCGGCAGGGTATATAAGCCGGCTCGACGGATGAGCCGGCACCAGTCCTGTTCCGGACCTCCTAGCCAGGCAACGGGCTTCTCGTTGTTACGCCGGGTTTCTCGGTTTCTGGCCTCCTACCTTTAGTATCGGGCAACGGGTTTCTCGTTGTTACGCCGGGTTTCCCGGTTTCCGGTCTCTTCCTACTATACACCGGGTGACGGGTTTCTCGTCATTACGCCGGGTTTCCCGGTTTCCGGTCTCTTCCTGCTACACGCCGGGCAACGGGTTTCTCGTTGTTACGCCGGGTTTCCCGGTTTCCGGTCTCTTCCTGCTACACGCCGGGCAACGGGTTTCTCGTTGTTACGCCGGGTTTCCCGGTTTCCGGTCTCTTTCTGCTATACACCGGGTGACGAGTTTCTCGTCATTACGCCGGGTTTCCCGGTTTCCGGTCTCTTCCTGCTACACGCCGGGCAACGGGTTTCCGGTCTCTTCCTGCTACACGCCGGGCAACGGGTTTCTCGTTGTTACGCCGGGTTTCCCGGTTTCCGGTCTCTTCCTGCTACACGCCGGGCAACGGGTTTCTCGTTGTTACGCCGGGTTTCCCGGTTTCCGGTCTCTTCCTGCTATACACCGGGTGACGGGTTCCTCGTCATTACGCCGGGTTTCCCGGTTTCCGGTCTCTTCCTGCTATACACCGGGTGACGGGTTCCTCGTCATTACGCCGGGTTTCCCGGTTTCCGGTTTCTTCCTGCTATAGGCTATACGCCTCCGTACACCGTATCTCTAAGTTATACCGGGTAATTTGTAAATCTTTTCCGGACACCGCTACAGGCTATACGCCTCCTTATTTTGTTTATACCGAGTAGTCAATAAGTTTCTCTATTTAGGGCTTTATGCCAACAAACATTTCGTTTATACCGAGTAGTCAATAAGTTTCTCTATTTAGGGCTTTATGCCGACAAACATTTCGTTTATACCGAGTAGTCAATAAGTTTCTCTATTTAGGCTTTATGCCAACAATCATTTTGTTTACTTGTTTCTTTTTGAATAAACCAAAGCATTGTTAATAAGGAATAAGCGAGTCTGAATCTCCCCCTTCCTCCCGAATCCTGGAACCGGCGAGCCGATCCGCGGCGTCGGGAAAGGTGAACCGTTACAAGATCATGAAGAAAATAAATCCTGCGTTCTTAGCATTATCGGAGACCAGAGTGACTGAGGATATCGAAGACAGTGAAGTGAACGTTCCGGGTTATAGTATAGTTAGATGTAATGCTGAGAATAGGAATACGGGAGGAGTTATTTTATACGTTAGAAGCGATATTAAATATGAGATAGTATTAGAGGAAAAAAAAAATTAGAATCGAATTGTTGGTGTGTTGCGGTAGAAGTAAAAGATAAATTATACAAAGGAGTGATAATGGTAATATATCACTCACCGAGCGCATCGCACGGAGATTTCTTGAGATTTTTCGAGGATATAGTAGAAGAGTTTATAATAAAGGGAGAATGCATGGTAATAGGAGATTTTAATATAGATCTTATGAGAGATTCGTTTTATGCGAATAAACTGCAAACGACAATGCTAAGCTTAGGTATGAAACAATATGTTAACGAACCGACGAGAATTACGAAAGACAGTCAGACAATTATAGATTTGATCTTCGCTAATAATAATAAAATAGTACAGGTAATTCATGAACCTAAAATTACGGATCACGCGTGGCTGAAAGTTGAGCTGAGTGTTAGTAAAACTGAAAGTAAATATAGAGAATTTAGTGCTAGGAATTATAAAGAGTTTGATGAAAATAAATTTGCTATATTAGTGAAAAATAAATTACAAGAAAGCCAGGAATGTCAGTGTGAATGTATGGGTGTCAGTGAGAGGGCGAAAAAACTTGTCGATAGTATAGTGGGTGCGTTAGATGTAATGGCGCCGAGGAAAAAATTTAGAATTCCGAAAGTTTGGGAAGGGAAGAAATGGTTTTCAGACGAAATAAGAGAGGCTGCGGATAGAAGGGATAAGGCATATAGAAGAGCATTGTATGACGATACCGAACAAAATTGGTCGCAGTATAAAATTGAAAGAAATACAGTAGTAAAATTAATTAGGGAGAAGAAAAAAGAATATTATGAAAATATGATAGATCTTAATAAAGAAAATCCTACGTCTATGTGGAAAACCTTGAAAGAAATAATTAGAGGCGAGCCAGTAGGCATAAAAGAAGTAGGAAATATAGATTTTGAAATTTTAGGCGATATCGAAGAGTGCAATATAGCTGATAAATTTAATTTATATTATATACAAAGTATTAATAGTATAATAAACTCTATAAAGGTCGTTAGATCCGGTGATATAATCGAACATTGGATGAATATAAATAAAAAAATTATTTATATTATCGAAAATAAAGGATTTATGGAAAATTTCGTGACTATTAAACTAGAGCAGTTAGAAAAAATTGTTATGGGATTGCCGAAAAAGAAAGGTACGGAAGAGGGAATAACTAGCAATATATTGAGGACAACTTTTTCTGTAATAAAAGAGGAATTTGCGAATATAATAAACAATTCTTTAAGAGAAGGTCTCTGTCCGGAAGGTTGGAAAACCTCTACGATAATACCGATTCCAAAGATAGATAAAGCGAAAAAAGCGAGCGATTATAGGCCTATAAATATGTTACCAATATTTGAGAAAGTGTTAGAATTAGTAGTAAAAGAACAACTTGAAATGTATTTGGAAACTAACGATATTATAACAGAACATCAGTCGGGGTTTAGAAAATATTACTCGTGTGAAACAGCGATTCAAACTGTCATTGACGAATGGAAATTAATAGTAAGCGAAGGAAAAATGGTAGGTGTAATTTTCATGGATCTTAAGAGAGCGTTTGAAACAATAGACACAGAAAGATTATTAGGAAAAATGTATTATTATGGAATTAGAGGAATGGCCTTAGAATGGTTCAAATCATATTTAAATAATAGGAAACAGCAAGTGCGTTTTAATCATACATGGTCTAAATTATTGACAACAGAATACGGAGTGCCACAAGGCTCGGTACTAGGACCTTTACTATTTATAATATATATAAATGATATAATCGAAGGCTGTCCAGAAGGGTGCAATATAAAAATGTTTGCAGACGACACGCTTATATACGTAAGTGGAGAAAGTAGCACGGATATAGAGATAAAATTGAACACGGCTTTTAATATAATCGAACGTTGGATGAATATAAATAAGTTAAAAATGAATGCAAGTAAAACGAAGTATATGATAGAAGTATTCGAAAAGAATTGAGAGGTAATACTATTTTGAAATGTCTGGACGGAATTGAAATAGAGCGTGTAGAGACTATGAAATATCTAGGTATAATTATCGATGACAGACTTCGATTTCAAGATCACTGTGATTATATGTTAAAGAAAATAGGTAAAAAAACGAGTTTCTTAAATAGAGTAGGTAATTACATATCAGTGTATACTAGATGCATTATATATAAGACAATCATAGCTCCTCATTTTGAGTATTGCGCGACGATATTAATAGGCATGGGGGAGACGCAGATAACCCAACTGCAGAAGGTACAAAACAGAGCTATGAGGATAATACTTCAATGTGATAGATACACCAAAGTGAAAGACATGCTAGAGGCGTTGCAATTTATGTCAGTAAGACAAAGATTACAATATAATATATGTATATTTATTTTCAAGATATTGAATAACCTGTTACCAATTCAGTTAAGAGATAAGTTACAAATAGTAGGGAACGAATGCGATAGGGAAACAAGACAAGCGGGTAATATCGAAATTCAATTTCGAAAAACAAGGAGTGCACAGAAAAGTTTGTTTTATGAAGGAAGTATATTGTATAACGTCCTGCCAGTAGAAATTAAAACTTGCGATAGGCTCGAATTATTTAAAAGAAGATTAAAAGCGCATATCTTACATATGTAAATGTTAAACTGTATAAGAAAATAGCTGAGAAAGCTAAATAAAAGCTCATCAATCAATCAATCAATCTCTCTCTCTCTCTCTCTCTCTCCCCCCCCCTCTCTCCGTCTCTCTCACCGTCTCTCTCTCCGTCTCTCTCTCCGGCTCTCTCTCTCTCTCTCTGAAGTGGAGAAGACGTGTGTCACATCGCTCCGTCAAAATACTGAGTTTTCACCGGTAAACAGTGGAAAAGAAGTATAATAAGTTATTCAAGTTACGCTGCCATAAAAAGGGGATAGCTATGAAAGTTATCTAGCCGGGATATGGCGATCTGTGACTGTGAGCAGTGAATTTATTTTTCGGGGCATTGAAGTCTCGTAAGACAAGTAGACATTATACGTGGACACAATAGTGCTGACGTGTGAAAGTGGATCACAGGTGAGTGATCGATTAGGCTGATATTAGCGGTTTCGGCCGGTAATTATCGGCATGGACGATGAATATGCAGAGTATCGATGCTCGGCATGTAGGAAGGCAATAAAGAATAAAGTCGTCAAATGCAAAACTTGTATAAATAAGCTTTTTTACCATCCAGGATGTGTAATTAAGCATAAAATTCTGGACAGTAGACAAGAATTAGTGCCGTGTAAAGGCCCATTTGAGGAGTTTTTGATTGATAGTAAAGAAACAAACATGAAGACGGCAGGAAGAGATAGGACATCGTCTATGGAAAATTTCGTGACTATTAAACTAGAGCAGTTAGAAAAAATTGTTATGGGATTGCCGAAAAAGAAAGGTACGGAAGAGGGAATAACTAGCGATATATTGAGGACAACTTTTTCTGTAATAAAAGAGGAATTTGCGAATATAATAAACAATTCTTTAAGAGAAGGTCTCTGTCCGGAAGGTTGGAAAACCTCTACAATAATACCGATTCCAAAGAGTGTTAGTAAAACTGAAAGTAAATATAGAGAATTTAGTGCTAGGAATTATAAAGAGTTTGATGAAAATAAATTTGCTATATTAGTGAAAAATAAATTACAAGAAAGCCAGGAATGTCAGTGTGAATGTATGGGTGTCAGTGAGAGGGCGAAAAAACTTGTCGAATTGTATGTTCAAAAATCGAACATACAATCTGAATATAAGCGATGACCATGACGCCCTTAGTCCGGAATGTCCGACCTTTAAGAGGGCGCTACGGGAGGAGAAGAGGAGAGCAGGCTGGGAGGACGCTAAATAGCAACCACAGGAAGAAGCGGAGATAATACTATATACAAATGCGCAAAGTTTAATTGCGCACAGAGATGAGATACAACATCAGATCATGAAGAAAATAAATCCTGCGTTCTTAGCATTATCGGAGACCAGAGTGACTGAGGATATCGAAGACAGTGAAGTGAACGTTCCGGGTTATAGTATAGTTAGATGTAATGCTGAGAATAGGAATACGGGAGGAGTTATTTTATACGTTAGAAGCGATATTAAATATGAAATAGTATTAGAGGGAAAAAAAAAATTAGAATCGAATTGTTGGTGTGTTGCGGTAGAAGTAAAAGATAAATTATATAAAGGAGTGATAATAGTAGGGAACAAATGCGATAGGGAAACAAGACAAGCGGGTAATATCGAAATTCAATTTCGAAAAACAAGGAGTGCACAGAAAAGTTTGTTTTATGAAGGAAGTATATTGTATAACGTCCTGCCAGTAGAAATTAAAACTTGCGATAGGCTCGAATTATTTAAAAGAAGATTAAAAGCGCATATCTTACATATGTAAATGTTAAAACTGTATAAGAAAATAGCTGAGAAAGCTAAATAAAAGCTCATTAATCAATCAATCAATCTCTCTCCCCCTCTCTCTCTCCTTCTCTTTCTCCCTCTCCCTCCCCCTCCCTCTCTTCGCTTTTTCTCGCTCTTTTCTGCTCTCTCTTGCTCTCTGTTTTACTTTCGCTTTCTTTCGTGTTCCCTCTCGCCCTCTCTCGCTCTTTCTCGCTTTATCCCGCTTTTTCTCGTTCTTTCTCGCTCTCTCCTGGTGTCTCTCGCCCCCCCTCTCTCTCTCTTTTTCTCTTTCTCTCTTTCTTTCTCTCTTTTTCTCCCTCTTCCTCTCTCTCTCCTTCTCCCTCTCTCTCTCCCTCTCTCCCTCTCCCCCCTCTCTCTCTTTCGCTTTTTCTCGCTCTTTTCTGCTCTCTCTTGCTCTTTCTTTCACTTTCGCTTTCTTTCGTGTTCCCTTTTGCCCTCTCTCGCTCTTTCTTGCTCTATCCCGCTTTCCCTCTTTCTTTCTTGCTCTCTCCCGGTGTCTCTCGTCCTCTCTCTCTCTCTCTCTCTCATTTTCTCTCCCTTCTCCTTTCCCTCTCCCTCTCCCCCCTCTCTCTCTTTCTTTCGCTTTTTCTCGTTCTCTCCTGCTCTTCTTGCTCTCTCTCTAACTTTCGCTTTTTTCTTCTCGCCCTCTCGCTCTTTCTCGCTCTATCTCGCTTTCCCTCGTTCTTTCTCGCTCTCTCCCGGTGTCTCTCGCCCTCTCTCTCTTTCTCTCTCTCGCTTGCGCTCTCGCTCTCGCGCTTTTTCTCTGTCTCTCTCTCTCTCTCTCCCTCTCTCTCTCTCTCTTTCTCTCCCTCTTTCTCTCTCTATTCTTTTTAAATAATGTTAGTTAGAAAAAAGGAATTAATATTTTTGTGCAGGATCTTCAGGACTTTTCCAGGACACCTTCAAAAATTAGCGGCGTCTGAAGCGGTAATAAGTAAGTTAATTAATTAAATTATTCAAAAAGGTTGCTGTGCGTCTGTAAAAAAGGCCGCTGTGCGCCTGTAAAAACCGGCTGCTGTGCGCGGATACAGAGTTGCTGTGCGCCTGTAAAAAACGGTTGCTGTGCGCCGATACAGAGCTGTTGTGCGCCTGTAAAAAAGGCCGCTGTGCGCCTGTAAAAAAGGCTGCTGTGCGCCTATACAGAGCTGTTGTGCGCCTGTAAAAACCGGCTGCTGTGCGCGGATACAGAGCTGCTATGCGCCTGTAAAAAACGGTTGCTGTGCGCCGATACAGAGCTGCTGTGCGCCTGTAAAAAGAGGCTGCTGTGCGCCTGTAAAAACACAAACTGCTTGGCAATATCTAATGGCAATATACTGCGCGATTGAAAAGTGAAGCTACTGCGTACTTATAATAAAAAATTGACGTTTATAAAAAAATAATTTGTTTACATTATATACATACAAAATGTCTGTTAAAATAAAGAAGCATATGATTCTATCGTCTAAAGAAAAAGATATAATTATTCAAGGTGAATGGTTAACTGACATGCATATGGAACATTTCGGTTGTCTTTTACAAAATTGTTCAGATTTTAGACCTGTCGAAACTTGGCGAGTGCAGTGTCTTGATACAATTCAACCTATGCCAATAGATAAAAAACATATACAAATATTGCATAGTTCATCGGGTCCATTCGATGGACATTGGGTATGCAGTTATTATGACACGAAAAATATATTTATTTATGATTCTTTAAATTCTAAGAAATTACATGAGCATCATAAGCAATTCTTATCAAGATTATTTCCAAAATATTTTGAAAAACGTTTTGTAAAATTTCCTACCGTTCAACGTCAACCAAATTGTAATGATTGTGGTGTTTTTGCAATAGCTTTTGCGATTTCATTATTATTTAATATTAAACCTGAAAAAGTAAGGTATGATCATAGTTTAATGCGTCTGCATTTGCTGAAAATTTTAGAAACAAATGTAATCGAGCATTTTCCACAAGATTTACAATATAATACTCAGAAAGTCTTTCCATTGGTAGTAATAAAATTTAAAGAAATTGATGCTGCTCGTGTACGTACGAAACGTCAATATGAGACATGTTGTGTGCCTCGGGAGAGACACTTAAGGGTCGCGCCAAATTGGGATGGGAATCCGGGGCGTCAGGACTTGTCGGGTGTTTGTAGAGAAATGCACTACACTTTTTGTATTAAAATTCTTTATTCAACTTCAACCACTTGGTCTTTATTTTATTTCACTATCAATACACTGAAGCTTTACGAGTGTGCGGCACTGACTTTATATTACTCCGCGTATCGCGCACAACTGCGAGTCGATGCTAAGTGCGCGCGCGGTTAGCGAGATCGTGGTTAGAGCGATTATTTGTGTCTGCGACTGAGCGAGCTGTCGCGTCTCTACTCTCTTTTTATATCGTTGTTTTTTGGAGTTTTCCCGATCGGAAGGGGTGCCTGGCAACAGGTTTCCCCGGTCGAGAATCTAGGTGCAAGCGAAGCAGAGGGGATTAGGGGAAGAGGGGATTACAAGAGATTGTGTGAGAGGAAGAAAAAGGAAGAAAATGAGAAATGGGAAAAGAAGGCAGCAGAGGTGAAAAGAGAATCGGAGGTATGGGAGATAATAAATAGAGAGAGAAGAAGATGGAAAGGAATAAACGAAGAAATTGAGATGAGAAAGTGGAGAGAATATTTTATGAAGTTGTTAGGAGGAACAGAGGAGAGAAAGGTAAGAAAGGAAAGAAGAGAGGAGGGGAACAGGACAGAGGAGGAGGAGGAGGGGGAGGAGGAGGAGGAGGAAATAAGTAGAGAGGAAATGAGAGAGGCAATAAAGAAGCTGAAAGCAGGAAAAGCGACAGGGATAGATGAGATTCCGAATGAGGTATGGAAGTATGGAGGAGGGAACGTGGAGGATTGGATGCTGGATTTTTGTAATAGAATATGGAGAGGAGAAGGATGGCCGAAGAGATGGATAGAGGGAGTGATTACACCGATAAAGAAAAAAGGGGATGGAAAGGAGGTGGAAGACTACAGGGGAGTAACCATGATGCCATCAATGTATAAGGTTTACACGATGATACTGACAGAAAGATTGAGGAAGGATGCGGAGGAAAAAGGGATAGTGCCAGAAAATCAGATGGGGTTTAGGAGAGGAATGGGAACAATAGACAACATATACGTGATGAATTATCTAATCAATAGACAACTGGAAAAAAAAGAGGGAAGGCTAACGGCAATGTTTATAGATCTGAGAGCAGCATTTGACTCGGTAGACAGGGAGAAATTAATGGAGGCAATGGAGGAGAGAGGAGTAAGGAAAGGATTGAGAAGAAGGGTAGAGATGGTGATGAGAGAGACAATATGCAGGATAAAGATAGGGGAAGAAGTTGGAGAGAGTTTTTGGATTGAGAAAGGAGTAAGACAGGGGTGCCCATTGAGTCCAATACTATTCAACATCCTAATAGCGGACTTAGAGGAAAAAATGGGGAAGGTGAAAAGAGGAGGAGTAAGAATAGGAGAAAAAAGGATTTATACATTGGCATACGCGGATGATATGGTGTTGTTGGTAGAGGAGGAAGAGGAACTGAGAAGTATGGTAGAAAGGTTAGAAGAATATCTAGACAACAAGAGATTGGAGCTGAACGCAAAGAAGACGAAGATAATGAGGTTTAGGAGAAAGGGAGGAAGATGGAAGAAGAGGGAGTGGAGATGGAAAGGAGAGAAAATGGAGGAAGTAAAGGAGTTTACGTATCTGGGATATAGACTACAGAGGAATGGAGGACAAGAAGGACAAGTGAAAGATAGGATGAGGAGAGCGGCGGCTATTATGGGGCAAGTATGGGGAATAGGAAAGAGAAAGTTTGGAAAAGATTGGGGGAGAAGATTATGGCTTTTCGACAAATTGGTGTGGACAGTGATGAGCTACGGGGTGGAAATATGGGGGTGGAAGGAGAGAGAGGGAATGGGAAGGGATGGAAGAAAGATACCTGAGATGGATATTAGGAGTAGAGAGGGGAACGCCAGGTTATATGGTGAGGGAGGAACTGAGAAGAGAGAAGCTGAGGATAAGAGCCGGAAAAAGGGCATGGAATTTCGAGAAGAGAATGGAGGAAGGAAGAGGAAGCGAGCTAGCGAGGAAATGCTGGGAGGAAATGAGAGAAAGGGCGAACATAGGAAGAGTGGGATCGGAGTGGGAAAGGGAAAGGGAAGAATATTTCAGGAAAAGAGGTAGGAGGATAGAGGAGGTGGAGGAGAGAAGAGGTATGGAGGAGGGATGGTTTGGGGAGTTAATAAGGAGGGATCTGGAGGAGCAGAGGAGGGAGAGGGAGGAGAGAATAAAGGGATCGGAATTTAACAGATGGTACAAGGAGGTTAGAGGAGAAGGAGTGCCAGAATACTTAAGAAAGGATTGGGGAGAGAGTAGATGGAGGAGGATAGCAAGATTCAGATTAGGAAGTGAGATTTTAGAAAGCAGGTATTGGGAGGAAGCAGAAAAGAGGAAATGTAGGATATGTGGAGAGGAGGTAGAATCGTGGGAGCATGTATGGGAGAGGTGTGAAGTGAGGGGGGAGAGGAAAGAGAGTTGGCAGGAAGTAGTGAGGGAGATACTAGGAGAAAAGGGAGAAGGGGAAGGATGGATGAGAGAGATAGAGAGAGAAAGGGAGATAAGAAAGGGGAGAGGAGAGAGAGGTGTGGAGAGAATAGGAGGGAAAGAGGATGAGGGAGGAGAGAAGGACGTGAGGGGGGCAAAGGGGAAGAATGTTTAAGAAAAGAAAGCAAGAGGAAACGGAAGTCCAAGAAGCGTGTGTGTGTGTACATGGGGTTGGGCAGAAGACAAGGGGAGATGGCCTGGACAACGGGCGACCCAAAGCGGAAGTCCAACCCCTTAGGACAGATAGGTTAAGTTAGCAATAAGATAGGTTAAGAGGTTAATAGCGAAGAGGTCATGGTAGCGTGCGTTTTATATTTTTTGTTTTTATTTTTGTTTTTGTTTGAATTAGCACCTTTGTATATGCGGCTGCTGTATTGTTAAATTGTAAGGGAATTGAAACCCCAAGGGGACCAATAAAATTTACTACTACTACTACTACTACTACTACTCAGAAAGTCTTTCCATTGGTAGTAATAAAATTTAAAGAAATTGATGCTGCTCGTGTACGTACGAAACGTCAATATGAGACATGTTGTGTGCCTCGGGAGAGACACTTAAGGGTCGCGCCAAATTGGGATGGGAATCCGGGGCGTCAGGACTTGTCGGGTGTTTGTAGAGAAATGCACTACACTTTTTGTATTAAAATTCTTTATTCAACTTCAACCACTTGGTCTTTATTTTATTTCACTATCAATACACTGAAGCTTTACGAGTGTGCGGCACTGACTTTATATTACTCCGCGTATCGCGCACAACTGCGAGTCGATGCTAAGTGCGCGCGCGGTTAGCGAGATCGTGGTTAGAGCGATTATTTGTGTCTGCGACTGAGCGAGCTGTCGCGTCTCTACTCTCTTTTTATATCGTTGTTTTTTGGAGTTTTCCCGATCGGAAGGGGTGCCTGGCAACAGGTTTCCCCGGTCGAGAATCTAGGTGCAAGCGAAGCAGATTCAAAGTCCTTCTGCTTTGCTTGCACGTTGACCAATTTCTGTTCCGCGTATATCTCGCATTGTATGCGTTTTTAACGCGGTCATTATCTGTCGTAATTCTGATTTCGCGTATACCTCGCATCGTATGCGCTTTTTAACGCGGTCATTATCTGTCGTAATTCTGATTCCGCGTATACCTCGCATCGTATGCGTTTTTTAA